>NC_084559.2:20860645-21113145 GCF_033978685.3 Nerophis lumbriciformis
CTTGCCAAGGGACATGTAACCAAATATTAACATTGCTGTATGTATACTTTTGACCCAGCAGATTTTCAGTAGATCCATAATAAATTCATAAAAGAACCAAACTTCATGAATGTTTTTTGTGACCGACAAGTATGTGCTCCAATCACTCTATCACAAACAAATAAGAGTTGTAGAAATTATTGCAAACTCAAGACAGCCATGACATTATGTTCTTCGCATTCTTGAAGTTTTGTTCTTTTATAGACAGTTTTTGGTTGTTTTTCCGAGCTACCCAAAAGTCCGCCAGGCGCCTCACTGCCCGCCCACCCTGTCTTCAACTTCCATCAAAGCATGACTGACTAGACGTCTCCCTGCCTTGATCACAGAGATATATTCAGCCTCACTTCTCAATAATTGATTACAAAGACTTGACAAATAAAATAAACCTTCAAAGCACTTTCATCAAGTTGAAAGAAACGTCTGGCTGACTGACCTCAGCCGTTTTGGAACACCCGAGATTCCAACATCGGAGCTTCAAATACTCAATTCTCGGTTGAACGTCATTGTTGTTGTAGTCGTATTACTTTGGTAGTTCTCGTACATTTAGATAATGGAACCGAGCCATGCAAGTGTTTCAATGCAAAGGCATCAGATTGTAGCGGAACGCCAACATTAGAACCGCAGCTCACCCCTGTAGTGCCAGCAGGACTCATGCAGCCAACACCACCATCATTGACCAAAGGCATGCATGACACAATCATCTTGCCAGGACAAACCATCAAGCTTTTAAAAAACCTCAATATTTCCAGCATTTTGTTGATAAAACATAAAGAAGCATCGCCAATTTGATACTGTACGTAGCCCGGCGTCTGTTCTATGGTGTCCACTTGCTGCACAGTTACACAGCTGCATGTATCAGTCTGTGCATGTTGTAAACAAAAATTCCAGGGTGTCACGATCAGAAATACCGTATCAATCCCCTGGGGGAAATTCGGGTGTTACCGTTGCTCTTTGTGTATGAATACAGGATAAGGAGAATAGAGATAATACAAAATAAGCAATATAATAAACTAAAGTAGCAAGTAGGACTACAATAATGTATGTACAAGATATACAATATTTCCATGGTGAATTTGTCGGATGAGCTGTGTGAAACAGGTATTACACGTTTTAGATAGAGATGTCCGATAATCATACTTGCCAACCCTTCCGGAAATTCAGGCGGACTCAGGTCCATGCGGACCTGAGTCCGCTAACCCACAATATAAATAGCGTACCTGCCAAATCACGTCATAACTGTAGAATGATGGAGGGCGAGTTCTTGGTTTCTTATGTGGGTTTATTGTTAGGCAGTTTCATTAACGTCCTCCCAGCGCGGCAACAACGCACAACAACAGCAGTCACGTTTTTGTCTACCGTAAAGCAGTTGGTCTGCCGTAAACAGCAATGTTGTGACACTCTTAAACAGGACAATACTGCCATCTAGTGCATTTGATGAAAGCACTTTTGTGCGTGCCACACAGCAATGCATCATCAGAGAGGGTGTTCAGCATGGTTTGACAAATAGTGACAGAGAATAGAACAAGGATGGACAATTCAACCCTTAACTCAACAATGAGTAGATGAGTGTTATGTGTGTGTATATGTGTAAATAAGTGAACACTGAAATTCAAGTATTTATTTTATATATATATATACAGTATATTTATAGCTAGAATTAACTGAAAGTCAAGTATTTCTTATCTCTCTCTCTCTCTCTCTATATATATATATATATATGAAATACTTGACTTAGTATTTCGTCAAGTATTTATTTTATATATATATATATATATATATATATATATATATATATATATATATATAATAATAAAATAAATATATATTTATAGCTAGAATTCACTGAAAGTCAAGTATTTCTTATATATATATATATAAATATATATATATATATACACACATATATATATATATATATATATATATATATATATATATATATATATATATATATATATATGAAATACTTGACTTAGTATTTCGTCAAGTATTTCTTTATATATATATATATATATATATATATATATATGAAATACTTGACTTGGTGAATTCTAGCTGTAAATATACTCCTCCCCTCTTAACCACGCCCCCAACCACAACCCCTGCCCCCGCCCCCCACCTCCCGAAATCGGAGGTCTCAAGGTTGGCAAGTATGCCGATAATATCGACCGATAAATGCTTGTAAAATGTAATATCGGAAATTATCGGTATCTGTTTCAAAAAGTAAAATTGATGACTTTTTTAGAACGCCGCGATACGGAGTTGTACGCAGACGTAGGGAGAAGTACAGAGCGCCAATAAACCTTAAAAGGCACTGCCTTTGCGTGCCGGCCCAATCACGTAATATCTATGGCTTTTCACACACACACACACACACACACACACACACACACACACACACACACACACACACACACACACACACACACACAAGTGAATGCAATCCATACAGCCATACAGGTCACACTGAGGGTGGCCGTATAAACAACTTTAACACTGTTAAAAATATGACGCCACACTGCAAACAAGAATGACAAACTGACGAGAGTGCGCAAGCGTGATCATATCACACCTATTCACAAATCACGCCACTGGCTCCCTATTGTATCCCGGGCCCAATTCAAGATTAACCTGCTAACTAACCAATGCATCTACGGCAACGCCCCCTCCTACCTCAAGGACCTAGTTTCCCCGCAACCTCCGCTCTTCAAACACTAACCTCCTCAAACCCACCAGGACAAAGTTACAATCAATGGGCCGCCGGGCTTTCTGCTTGACCGCACCCGAACTCTGGAACTCTTCGAGCGCCACAGTCGGTCGACTGTTTTAAGAAGGGACTCCCTGCTTGGCACTCAGCATCAAGGGTTGGAATCGGGGGTTAAATCACCACAAATGATTCCCGGGCGCGGCCACCGCTGCTGCTCACTGCTCCCCTCACCTCCCAGGGGTCGATCAAGGGCGATGGGTCAAAAGCAGAGAATAATTTCGCCACACCTAGTGTGTGTGTGACAATCATTGGTACTTTAACTTGAACTTTAACTAAAAACCCATCTTTTTAGCACAGCTTTTGTCTAATTTCTCTGCCTTTTTGTTGTTTTTTAAATACACTGCTTGCCTATCTGTTTTATCCAGTGCTTTCATGCTTTTACTTCTATTTTTTTATCTATGTTTCTGTTTTATCTAATGTTTATCTAGTGTGTGTCATGATTTCATTTCTATTTTTATTTTTTATTTTTTATTATTTATTAAGTGGACCCCGTTTAGTTGAAAAAAAAAAGTTGAAAAACTTATTTGGGTGCTACCATTTAGTGGTTAATTGTACGAAATATGTACTTCCCTGTGCAACCTACTAATAAAAGTCTCAATCAATCAATCAATCAATCAATTCTAATTAAATTTTTTTTTTTTTTTTTACACTTCGTAGCACTTTGAGATTTTAACAGATGTAAAGTGCGTTACAAATGTAATTCATTATTATCATTATTTATTACAAACACATTTCGGGAGAACATCCGCACCGTAACACAACATAAGCACAACAGAACAAATACCCAGAAGCCCTTGCAGCACTAACTCTTCCGGGATGCTACAATATACCCCTCAACCCCGCCCACCTCAACCTCCTCATGCTCTCTCAGGGAGAGCATGTCCCAAATTCCAAGCTGCTGTTTTGAGGCATGTTAAAAAAAAATAATGCACTTTGTGACTTCAATAATAAATATGGCAGTGCCATGTTGGCATTTTTTTTTCCATAACTTGAGTTGATTTATTTTGGAAAACCTTGTTACATTGTTTAATGCATCACAACAAAATTAGGCATAATAATGTGTTAATTCCACGACTGTATATATCGGTATCGGTTGATATCGGAATCGGTAATTAAGAGTTGGACAATATCGGAATATTGGCAAAAAAGCCATTATCGGACATCTCTAGTTTTAGACATATAGGTGTAAGAATATAGTGTAAAGAAAACCCCCCCCCCCCCCAGACCAGAACCTGGAATTTTAGTTTCAGTATTTTGGTTTAATGCATGTTCCCTTTGGTCCAAGTATGGATGCTGCACTTCCGGTTTAGTTCTTGTATCGCCTCTCATCAAAAGTGTGCATGCGCATCTACTCAAAGGACGTCCAGTACAAATTCTCCTAACTTTTTTCCTCCTTTGTGTTTTTATCCCGTCTTGCTGTTTTCTATCTCTCCTCTCTCATCTGCTCTCCGCCCCCTCTCACCGCCATCAGGCCAAGGTGCGTGAGCTGGAAGAGAAATGTCGGAGTCAGAGCGAGCAGTTCAACCTCTTGTCCAAGGAGCTGGAAAAGTTTCGTTTGCAGGCGGGGACGTTTGACATCCTCAGCACGGAACCTCTGACAGTGTGTGAATCCCCCGGTTCTCCCAACAAGTCTCTGTCCCAGCTCCTCAATGGATTGGCGGCCCCCGTAGGAAAAGGTGGGTCTTAACAGACAATACATTCATGTTGACGTACAAAACCCAAAAACCATGTGAAGTTGGCACCTTGTGTAAATCATAGGGGTTTAACGGTACGTGTATTTGTATTGAACCGTTTCGGTACGGCGGGTTCGGTTCGGTTCGGAGGTGTACCGAACGAGTTTCCACACGAACATTTAAAGTAGCCGCCTCCGCTTCCTTCTGCCTCTGTTTCTATCAGAACTCTACACAGCACCCAGCATTGTCCCACCCACACAACCATCTGATTGGTTACAAACAGAGCAGTAACAGCCAATCAGCAGTGCGTATTCAGAGCGCATGTAGTCAGTGCTTAGCGTTTAGCAGGTAATCATCAGGCCGCGGACTCTCCCCAAATTATAATAAACACCTCCCAGTCAACTACTAGTAACATCACTATGAGCCCGTTGACCTTCTAGAAATGTAAACTGCAGCTCAGCTCGCTCGCAGTCCTGGCTTGAGGTGAAGGCTAATTCGCTTTTAGCGTAACGTTAGCTCATTTTGTGGTGTGTGTTACGGACAGCAAAGCCCTATCTGTCTGTTTTTTCACTTTACCTTTTTATGTGTTAAATGAGCTGTGTTGAAGCAGCAAAAAAGGACATTATGCTAAATGAAGAGTTTCTGTCTCTGATAGTTGATATAATAATGTAACTGCATCATAAATATTACATGAACTCCATGGTGTTCAGGGATGAATAGTCTCTCCTATTGCTATTGTACTATTTTTTCCAGCTATAGTTACATTAATCATTAGTAATGCAGCAGCCTAGTTTTGAATGGCAGGGTCCCTGCTATCACATGTTGATAAAAATATAACATTTAAATTATAAAAATCAACTACAGGCTTCCCAAATGCTGTAATAAATTAAGCATGATGAGTTGACTTGAGGATGTCCGATAATGGCTTTTTGCCGATATCCGATATTCCGATATTGTCCAACTCTTTAATTACCGATACCGATAAGGTATGGTGAAGATAAGGTACTTTAAAAAAAAATAATTATAAAATAAAATAAGATAAATAAATTAAAAACATTTTCTTGAATAAAAAAGAAAGTAAAACAATATAAAAACAGTTACATAGAAACTAGTAATTAATGAAAATGAGTAAAATTAACTGTTAAAGGTTAGTACTATTAGTGGACCAGCAGCACGCACAATCATGTGTGCTTACGGACTGTATCCCTTGCAGACTGTATTGATATATATTGATATATAATGTAGGAACCAGAATATTAATAACAGAAAGAAACAACCCTTTTGTGTGAATGAGTGTGAATGGGGGAGGGAGGTGTTTTGGGTTGGTGCACTAATTGTAAGTGTATCTTGTGTTTTTTATGTTGATTTAATAAAAAAACAAAACAAAAACAAAAAACGATACCGATAATAAAAAAAAACGATACAGATCATTTCCGATATTACATTTTAACGCATTTATCGGCATTTGTCATTTTATTTAATCTGAGCAACAACTTGAGGCAGTTTAATGTTGATTAACGTGGGCAGAATTATTATAGTGTTCCCAATGTTAAAAGAATAAAGCCATTGTTTACAAATTTGGGAAATAAATAACCAAAAAATGTATATTTTGTTGTTTTCTTACTGTACCGAAAATGAACCGAACCGTGACCTCTAAACCGAGGTACGTACCAAACCGAAAATGTTGTGTACTGTTACACCCCCAGTAAATGGTAAATAAAAACAGAATACAATGATTTGCAAATCATTTTCAACCTATATTCAATTGAATAGACTGCAAAGAGAAGATATTTAATGTTCGAACTGTGAAACTTTGTTATTTTTTTGCAAATAGCAGCTCATTTGGAATTTGATGCCTGCAACATGTTTCAAAAAAGCTGGCAAAAGTGGCAAAAAAGACTGAGAAAGTTGAGGAACGCTTATCAAACACTTATATGGAACATCGCACAGGTGAACAGGCTAATTGGGAACAGGTGGGTGCCATGATTGGGTATACAAGTACAAACCCCGTTTCCATATGAGTTGGGAAATTGTGTTAGATGTAAATATAAACGGAATACAATGATTTGCAAATCATTTTTAACCCATATTCAGTTGAATATGCTACAAAGACAACATATTTGATGTTCAAATTCATAAACATTTTTTTTTTTTTGCAAATAATCATTAACTTTAGAATTTGATGCCAGCAACCCGTGACAAAGAAGATGGGAAAGGTGGCAATAAATACTGATAAAGTTGAGGAATGCTCATCAAAACACTTATTTGGAACATCCCACAGGTGAACAGGTAAATTGGGAACATGTGGGTGCCATGATTGGGTATAAAAGTAGATTCCATGAAATGCTCAGTCATTCACAAACAAGGATGGGGCGAGGGTCACCACTTTGTCAACAAAGGCGTGAGCAAATTGTTGAACAGTTTAAGAAAAACCTTTCCCAACCAGCTATTGCAAGGAATTTAGGGATTTCACCATCTACGGTCCGTAATATCATCAAAGGGTTCAGAGAATCTGGAGAAATCACTGCACGTAAGCAGCTAAGCCCGTGACCTTCAATCCCTCAGGCTGTACTGCATCAACAAGCGACATCAGTGTGTAAAGGATATCACCACATGGGCTCAGGAACACTTCAGAAACCCACTGTCAGTAACTATAGTTGGTTGCTACATCTGTAAGTGAAAGTTAAAACTCTCCTATCCAAGGCGAAAACCGTTTATCAACAACACCCAGAAACGCCGTCGGCTTCGCTGGGCCTGAGCTCATCTAAGATGGACTGATACATAGTGGAAAAGTGTTCTGTGGTCTGACAAGTCCACATTTCTGGAGCCTATCTCAGCTGCATTCAGTGTGTGATCTACTAATAATTTGTATTACACATGGTGGTATGTTTTCTTCAGATCTGCCGTGTTATGTGTGATGAAAATGTGATGTGTTTGATGCACAGGCAATGAGGCTCCAACAAGCCGATCTTTGATATCAGAGTTCATTCGGCCGCTCCAGATCAGCGGAGACAAACCGGAGCTCGTCTCTGTCAAGCCAACATTCCTCACTCGCAGTCGAGGGAGCAGCCAAGGGAGGGCGCTGCTCTCTGAGGTTTGTGATGAAAGTCCATCTGGGATCTCATACACAACACGTATGTTTTCGATACCTTATATCGCAAAATTATCTGGCATTTGTCAGGTTCAAACACTGATGACATCTATTAAAACAGACGAGAAGCAAGGAATCATGCAGAGACAGAGTTAAATGTTGCTCAATTGAGGAGACACGTTATTTGGGTTGTATTCTAGTTACAGTTCCAAACTATGTTCTAAAAGTCCAGCCCGCCTGCTTCCTCTATTTATTTGGGAGGTCCCTGTTCACATCACTGAAGCTCTCGCTGAAGGAAGGGGGTAATCTCGACAACTCCAGTTAGACACAATATATGATTATACAAAAATGCAGATGTATTGACGCTGGTGATATCGCCTTGTCTCTGCTCTGTCTGCGTCACGGCGGTGTTCGGCCTTGGCAGTCAGCAGGCCGTTCCTGGACACAGACATTGATACCAGACTAGCTTGCAATCTTTTGGATTGCCAGCTTTGCACAGACAAAGAAAAATACCACTTCAGCACAATGGACAATAATTATAGCAACGGCCCTTAAGCATAAAAGTTGTGTGATAATATGTACATAATTATTCTAACATAACTAATAATCATCCAAAACAAAAATCTGGAGGAAAATCTGTGCACACGCGGGTTGGACTATTAAAAATCATGGCATTAAAACTAAAAAAAATAAAGACAACTTCAGATTGTTTTCTTTGTCTTACTTTGGCCGAAAATAGAACCAACACATTCTGAAAATATTACAATAAAAATATAGGAAAAAACATGAAGGAAAGAATAAAGTGAATGACTGAATACATTTACATATGCATTAATATGTGTCTTCTTTTGTATAATTTTTTTTTTTAATGAATTAAGTAACTTTTATGACAACCTTTTTCCAAAACACAATATAGAATGTGCGATGTAACAGGATAATGCATACATTTATCATTTGTTTTCAAAACGGTTACAAAAAAGTGGGACCCCGAAAATGTACTGTGGGACCCCATTTTTATGACTTGATGGGGTCCCCATTTTGAAAATTCCTAGCGCCAACACTGATGGGGTATTGGTGCGTGCAAAACAGCAGCAGGCGGCTGTGGCCTGCGGGCCAGTTCTAATACTAATCAAATATCATCCCGGGGGCCATAGATAATTCATTCTCGGCTCGGATCTGGCCCGCGGGCCTAGACTTTGACACCCATGCTTTATATGCTCAGTTAATCTGTATTATATGTGATACATAGTCAAAATCGAACTAACCTTCCGGTTGTCAGTAACATGCAATAAAGTGTCTTGGAAAGCAATATATGTGTTACATCTGGAATATAAAGTTAAAGTACCACTGATAGTCACACACAGATACCAGGTGTGGTGGAATTACCCTCTGAATTCGACCGTTGTTCCACCCCCTGGGAGGGGTTGGGAGCAGTGAGCAGCAGCGGTGGCCGCGCTCGGGAATCAACCACTAATTCCAACCCTTGATGCTGAGTGCCAAGCAGGGAGGTAATAGGTCCCATTTGTATAGTCTTTGGTATGACTCCGCCGGGGTCTCAGGGCGGACACTCTAACCACTGAGCAGGCTAAAATAACATATATTGTTGGAAGAATTGTAATAAAAATAATACTTACAAAGTGTTAGCTATGTGTTAGGGCTTTTCCACCCCCAATACCAAACATTCAGCATGTGTGTGTAGTCGTCAAAACATGACTAGAGACCAAGTGGATGTGTTGTTTTCTTCTGTAGATGGACAAAGAGCTCGGTTCCACCACCAGATCCAAACCAAGGTTTACAGGGAAGGTTCGTCTGTGTATAGCTCGCTACAGGTATGTATACTCAACCGTGTCAAAAAAAACCCATTAACAGTAGAAAAAAAAATCAATAATAACACTTAAGTCATACATGTCAACGAGATTTTGTTTGAGCTTTGTCCAGCGCCATAGAAACTGTATTGTGCAGGTTGACAACAGTTTACATTTTAGCATTGTCAGGAAGATCGCGATAAGAGGGACGTGGGGGTGGGAACAGTCAGATGTCTGATGCGTGTTACGTTGATGTTGCAGCAATGCAATGTCCAGAGCACAATTATTGAGGTGGTGAAGAGTGAGGTAATATGATGGTCCGGGGGCAGCAAAGGGGCAGGCTGTTCATTTAGCAGTCTCACAGCCTGGGGATACAGACTGTGAGACATTCTGGTGGTCCTGGCGCGAATCGATCTATACCTCCTTCCAGAGGGTAGCAGGTTGAAGAGGCCATGTGCTGGGTGGTATCTGTCCTTCAGGATGTTGTGTACTCACTTTAGGCCGCCAGTTGTGTACATGGCACTCATCTCTGGGAGTATCCTCCTTGTAATTTCACTCCACTCGCTGGAGGGCCTGTTGGTTCGCTTCAGTGCAAACCACACTAAAAATCCGTAAGTGAGGACACTGCTGATGGCACAGTTGTAAAAAGTTTACCATTGATTACATTGAATGTAATCAATTGTACATTTAGACTCAGACAAACTTTATTGATCCAAAAAGATAAGTGATAAAAAAAAAAGCAAGAAAAGTTTAGAATAATGCCAAAACTAAAGAAAATGAAGGAAGTCAAAGGAGCTACTGTGATGTGCTGCCACATCAAAACAAACAAATAAATAAATACAAAAAGCTTACCATGTGTTTTGATGATAAATGTCTCAGGTGTGCTTCCTTGAATCTTATTGTGCTATAGTTACAATCCTTATGATGGGCCGAATGAGCATCCTGAAGCAGAGCTCCCCCTGGTGGCAGGAAAGTACCTCTACATTTACGGAACTATGGACGAGGATGGCTTTTATGAAGGTCTGGTGCCTCGTATATTTTATTCTCCTCTTTTTTTTTTTTATAAATACTCTCGATATTGCCAACCATCTTTTTGTGTTTCAGGAGAGCTGCTAGATGGCCAGCGGGGGCTCGTCCCTTCCAACTTTGTGGATTTTATACAAGAGGAGGCGAAGGCGTCGGTCCAACACAGAGACTCTGTCACTAAAGAACCTGGCAACCTCAACCACAGTAGCCTGGGATCCCACAGACTGGGGGTCAGCAGAGGGATGGCGACATGTTTGGGCAGCCTGCTGTCGGACAGTAAACAAAGCTGTCTGAGCAGCAGCAATTTGGGCGCGGACCTCCTGGGCTCCTCCAGCAACGGGATGGGAACGTTGGATGTCAATATTGACGAGGTCGGTGAAGACATTGTGCCTTATCCTCGCCGCATCAACCTAATTAAACAACTGGCCAAGAGCATCATTATTGGCTGGGATCCCCCTGTGGTTCCCCCGGGCCGAGGCTCCGTCAGTGGCTACAACGTGTTGGTGGACAAGGAGGTACGGATGAGCGTCCCCTTCGGGGGCAGGACTAAGTCCCTCATTGAGAAACTCAACCTAGCCACCAACACTTACCGCATCTCAGTGCAGAGCGTCACCGAGCGAGGACTGTCGGACGAACTCCGCTGCACAATGCTGGTGGGCAAAGATGTGGTGGTGGCTCCGTACTACCTACGGGTGGACAGCATCACGCAGGACTCTGCTGAGCTCTCCTGGATGCCCAGCAACAGCAACTACAGTCACACCCTCTTTCTGGACGGCGCCGAGTACGACATGATCAAGGCCGGGGGCTACAAGTATAAGTTCTTCAACCTGAAGCCCATGACGGTTTACAAAGCCAGGGTTGTGGCACAGACGCATCAGGTGCCTTGGCAGCTGCCGAACGAGCAGAGGGAGAAGAGGGAGATCTCTGCGGAGTTCTGCACTCAACCATCAGGTCAGCCTATAAAACATATTGTCACACACACCGTTAAAACATACTTGCCAACCTTGAGACCTCCGATTTCGGGAGGTGGGGGGCGTGGTCGGGGGTGGGACGGGGGCGTGGTTGAGGGCGCGGGCGTGGTTAAGAGGGGAGGAGTATATTGACAGCTTGAATTCACCAAGTCAAGTATTTCAAACATATATATATATATACATACATATACATATATATATATATATATATATATATATATATATATATATATATATATATATATATATATATATATATATATATATATATCTCCATCCTGAAAATATGCAAACAAAACTGTGTTTGGATAATTGATACTTCAAACTTGCATAAATAAATCTTAAGGAATATAACATAACTTGGCTTCTGAGAGCTTCAAAATGTGATGAATAAAATGCTAAAGTTGTTGAAAAACCAGCAATTATTTTAATAATTAAATATGGTCAGTGTGTGGATGTGAGTGTGAATGTTGTCTGTCTATCTGTGTTGGCCCTGCGATGAGGTGGCGACTTGTCCAGGGTGTACCCCGCCTTCCGCCCGATTGTAGCTGAGATAGGCTCCAGCGCCCCCCGCGACCCCAAAGGGAATAAGCGGTAGAAAATGGATGGATGGATGGGCATTTTAAATGAATTATTATGATCATTTAATTATTAATTATTTCCAATATGTTTATTTTAATGTATAATTCTATGGCTGGATGTAATAAGGAGTCAGAAAAAATACAAATAAAAATACAATTAATTTTGATGTTTTTAGCAAAATATAGTAAAATTAATAATAATTAAAATTAATAAATATATTTATATTTAGGTAAGATAAACATAATAATACAATTTATCTTTAGTCTGGATGATTTAGTTCTTGTCACCCTGTGGTCCTCCTGTCATGAAAAAAAAGGCTGTCCTCACTCAGGTCCACATAAAGCTGGAGGGGGCGTGGCCTCCAGCTCCAGCTGAAAATCGGGAGATTTTCGGGAGAATATTTGTCCCGGGAGGTTTTCGGGAGAGGCGCTGGATTTCGGGAGTCCCCCGGAAAATTCGGGTGGGTTGGCAAGTATGCGTTAAAAAAACATTAGGTTTGCGGGAAATCGACGATACATTTGGCCGATGATAGAGCTCTTAACACTATTGTTGTATCGTGAATAATGCATGTTGATGAAGCAAATGTCGCTCCTCAGTGCAAAGTCCCTTCTAAATCAGCAATCCTTGTCTCCATGGTGGCAAATAAACAACATTTCTTACACGTATTATTATCACTGGAGGATGAGTATAGCTAAGCATACTACGCTACAAACTGTTAGAGGACATGCTCACCGCTGAGCTACATGTATTTACTTTAACAATATTATTTATAGCAGGCCTGGGCAATCATTGTGACTCGGGGGCCACATTTAGAGAAAAAAATGTGTCTGGGGGGCCGGTATATCTATTTTTAGGAATGCTAAAAACGTTATGACAGACCGCCTTAAAAAAATGTAATGGAATTTTACAATTTTCTACGAAGTATAAAACACTGAATATTGACAACATGTCACACCCCCCTTTCGATCTACACATTGTACAATCAAGTGAAACGCAACAAAAATGCAACACACAGTGAAATATGAACGCGAAGGGTACAAAACAAACCCACCTACAATCTGATATATCTGATATATCACTAAGCTTTAGAGCTTTGTTGTGAAAATCTCCTTCCACGTCTGTTGAAACGCTTCCCACCCACACTGCTTGGTGCCTCGTCTGAGCTGCTGTGACGTAGATTACCACAGTAACTAATTAGACGACCATAGTAACTAATTAGATGACCAATTGTGTCTCATAATTAAAACAGATGACAGCCAAATGGACTATGCTGTTTTATTTTCAATGAAACAATAGAAAATACGTACTCATATAGTAGTACAGTTGGCACAGTACAGTAAACTGACAGTTAATATTTAAACATTTAACATGTGACATTTCAAACAATTTTGAACAGAAATAGTTCATGCACATTCGGATACATTCTTCAAAATTACAATAAAAAAAATTGGCCGGGGGCCGGGCTGTATATATATATATATATATATATATATATATATATATATATATATATATATATATATTCTTTGCGCACTAATTGACTGAAAGAGCACGCACTTGGCGCGATGATGTCATGTTATCAATGAAAAAATGCGTTTTTAGACAATATGATTTGCCTGAGCGGCTTGTAGACGCCGAGAGTAACAAGCGGCCTTGTTGCCTTTCCAATAAGAACAATAAATTAGTTTTTAGTATAAGTTTGCTGGTTTCAAGAAATGTAATGCAGAGCGCATATCATTATGTCAACATAATGGCACTAGCATTTACTTTAATTTAAGAATATTTTTCAACATATTGAGCAAAAAGGTCTACCAAGAAAAGTGCACTTGTTATTAGTGAGAATATACTTATTTTAAGGTATTTTTGGGTTAGAGGTTTGAGGTTAGCTAATTTGACTTGTTTTGGAAAGTCTTGACAAGCCACATTTTCTTGTTCTATTGGCAGATCATTTTGCTTAGTTCAAGTAAAATACTCCTAATTTTTGTATTTTTTTTTCTTGTTTTTGAACGCTGACTTTTTGCAGTGTAACAAGCGGTTGCCTTGTTGCCTTTCCATTAAGAACAATAAATTAGTAGTATAAGTTTGCTGGTTTCAAGAAATGTAATGCCGAGCGCATGTCAAGATAATGGCACGAGCATTTACTTTAAGAATATTTTTCAACATATTGAGCAAAAAGGTCTATCAAGAAAAGTGCACTTGTTATTAGTGAGAATATACTTATTTTAAGGTATTTTTGGGTTTGAGGTTAGCTAATTTGACTTGTTTTGGAAAGTCTTGACAAGCCACATTTTCTTGTTCTATTGGCAGATAATTTTGCTTAATTCAAGTAAAATACCCCTAATTTTTTTTTTTTTTCTTGTTTTTGAACACTGACTTTTTGCAGTGTTCCAAAATCTACATTGGAGACTCTAAATAGTTCATAGGCATGACTGTGAAGGTTGTTTGTCTATACGTGTGCCCTGACTGATGAATGGTTGGCTTGGACTAAAAAGACGCCTTGATAGTGACATAAAATCGACAGATTCAAACAATATGTAGACCATGGTTTTTATTAGTTTTTCATGGGACTCGCTGCACTTTTTAATGTTGCAGAGTTTAAACCGGCAATCTGAAGTCAGATTGGATTTATGTCAAGGGAGTAGAAACATTGAATTTCTAAAGAAAAGGTAGCAGGTTCTTCAGTTACTGACAATCAGGATGTTGCACAGAAATAAATGCATGGATAGAAAAGAGGGTCAGCAGGGGAAAGATAAGGAAAACTTTTTTTCTGTGGGCATCAGATGGGAAAACCTACTGAGAGTCCATTAAATGATCCATCCAGTGAACGTTTTAATTAGAGGCGTCAAAAACAGTCTCGGTGGATGACTGTCATTAAGAAGGATAGTGTCTCTCTGGGCAAACTGTGTTAGACTTTCAAACTCACTATGTGTTCCTCAAACTAGTAACTGAATTCAATTTGGCACTATTGCAAATGAAGATTCGTCAATGCAGCCTCTGCTTAGAGCCATAAATTTGCTGCCTGTTGTTTGCAACTGGAATTAATGAAAGTAGCTGCACTCAATAAATCATTTAAACACACAGGGCAGCGGTTTGTTGTCTCTGACAAGAATAGTTTAAAATATCACAAGTAGAAATTGAATCATAAAACAGCTATAGCCGCAGGTCCAAGACTGTGTTTTATCTGTGGGTGGAAAATGTGTGTGCTTCCTACAAACACACACTGCTAAGTGCATCTAATCACTGTCTGCTTCATAGCACCGACTATACCAAAATAACATCTATGATTGCAGAATGCTGGTAAAAGAGCCATTAATTTCACTCAAGTATATCATACTTGCCAACTTTGAGACCTCCGATTTCGGGAGGGGGGTGGGGGGTAGGGGGGCGTGGTTAGGAGGGGAGGAGTATATTTACAGCTAGAATTCACCAAGTGAAGTATTTCATATATATATATATATATATATATATATATATATATATATATATATATATATATATATATATATATATATATATATATATATATATATATATATATAAGAAATACTTGACGAAATACTAAGTCAAGTATTTCATATATATATATATATATATATATATATATATATATATATATATATATATATATATATATATATATATATATATATAAGAAATACTTGACTTTCAGTGAATTCTAGCTATATATATATATATATATATATATATATATATATATATATATATATATATATGTGTGTATATATATATATATATATATATATATATATATATATATATATATGTGTGTATATATATATATATATATATATATGTATAAAAATAAATACTTGAATTTCAGTGTTCATTTATTTACACATATACACACACATAACACTCATCTACTCATTGTTGAGTTAAGGGTTGAATTGTCCATCCTTGTTCTATTCTCTGTCACTATTTTTCGAACCATGCTGAACACCCTCTCTGATGATGCATGGCTGTGTGGCACGCACAAAAGTGCTTTCATCAAATGCACTAGATGGCAGTATTGTCCTGTTTAAGAGTGTCACAACATTGCTGTTTACGGTAGACAAAAACGTGACTGCTGTTGTTGTGTGTTGTTGCCGCGCTGGGAGGACGTTAATGAAACTGCCCAACAATAAACCCACATAAGAAACCAATAACTCGCCCTCGATCGTTCTACAGTTATGACGTGATTGGGCAGGTACGCTGTTTATATTGTGGGTTAGCGGACTCAGGTCCGCATGGACCTGAGTCCGCCTGAATTTCGGGAGATTTCCGGGAGAAAATTTGTCCCGGGAGGTTTTCGGGAGAGGCGCTGAATTTCGGGAGTCTCCCGGAAAATCCGGGAGGGTTGGCAAGTATGAAGTATATAGAAGAGCCATGAATAATTATTACATGTGAAATGTGTCCCCTATCCCTTCCACTCACTATTTGATTTATTAAGTCCAATTCCAAAAAGTTGTTATTAGATGTGAAAAAAAAAATCCTGTTTTTGCCCCCAGGACCTCCCCACCCTCCACAGGAGGTTCAGGTCCAGTGTGGTCAGACACCAGGGGTTCTGCAGGTCAGATGGAAACCCCCGCTTCTGACGTCTGCCGGAACCTCCAATGGTGCCAATGTAATAGGCTATGCTGTATGCACAAAGGGAAAAAAGGTACCATCCATTTTCTACCGCTTGTCAGATGTTTTCTTTCTTGCCCGTCAAGGCTAAATTCTTCAGAAGTGTCAATATTCAGTCAAGATAAAGGCTATACTGTGTAGCATCTAAAGCAGTGGTTCTTAACCTGGGTTCGATCGAACCCTAGGGGTTCGGTGAGTCGGCCTCAGGGGTTCGGCGGACCCTCCGCCGCGGAGGTCGAGACACACCCGACTCATAGTGTAAATAAAAACTTCTCAATATCGGCGTATTATGGATACGGCAACAGCAGAAGTCACACTGATTTGCAGGTGTGAGTTCATGCACTGTGGTTGGTTTTGTTCTTTGAACAAGGTGATGTTTGTGCATGATTCATTTTGTGCACCGGTAAGAAAAACATATAACTTTGTCTTGAATTTGAAAAAAAATATATATATACTATCACACTATCATAGTCTGGTGGAAGTGGGATTTGTTTCCCCCCTCACCAATCTGTTGGAAAGGACAGTCGCGAGTATTAAACATGCAAAGACCAGAATGTCAGCATTTCTGTGATTGCGACATGGAAAGTAAAAATAACCACAAAGTCACTAAGTTGTACCTTCAGCAATGAAGGACCTACTTGTTGAGTTATGGTGAACATACGAGCGTTTATATAATGTGTCCTCCAAGTTTTACAGACAAGACAAAGAGAAGAGTCAGTTTGAAAGACAACATTAGAGCTGCACATGCAAGACAAATGTCCAACATAAAATAAAAAAATATATTGCTGTACATCATTAAAGTATATTATATGGTATATAGACTCCAGTAGAACCGTGATTAATGAACTTAATTTGTTCTTGAACAAGGTTCGTAAATAGACAAGTTCATATATTGAAGCACATTTCTTCTTAAGAAACAATGTAAATATGAATGGGCTCCAGCCTTGACAGAAGTCCATAAATGATTGTACACTTTCAACACAATACAAAGCGCTATGCAGTATTTTATATTAAACAAAAATAACAAGTGGGTGATATATCAACTTTATATTTAATAACAAAGTCCAAACAACAACTCGCTGAACTGTCCTCATTTACAGGCGCCCTGCCAACATGCGCACACACTGTCACTAGCCTTGTGGTGCACTCACAATTTCACAAAACTCCTCAACTTTAACAGCCAGGTTGCTACAATGATTAGCAAAAAAAATAAAATAAAATGCACTTTACCTTGTTGGTTAAAATTCTTGGCGTACAGCGGAAGGGAAGGGGACCGGGGGGAGGCAGTGTCGACAACACCCAAAGTAGCACTGAGCACAGTAGCTAATTAAAGCACCGCTGTGCTGACTGAGAGCACAGAAGAGCAATCCACAGTGAAAATGATGAAACATTCGTACACTGAGGCAGACTATTGCTATTCTAACCGTGATTCATAAATCGAAAAGTTTAGACAATGAGGGGTTCGTAAATTAAGCTGTGAACTGTGTGCTATTCACTCGTTTCCCTCGGGTGTTGTCTGGGTTTTATGGTACAAAACAATATGATTTATGTACTAATATGAAATACATGCACTCTGAGAAGTTGACTGTGGTTGTTTTGTGCAGATAGCAGAGGTCTTGTACCCAACAGCAGACTATGTGACGGTGGAGTTAAACAGGATCGAAGGTCTGGATGCCAGGGAGATCATTGTAAGAACGTTATCAACACAAGGAGAGTCCCAAGACTCACCTGTGGCTGTCATCCCTCATAATCTATTGGGCTCGCCTCGCCTCACTCACCGAACCACGGGGCCTCCCCACACTTTGCCTCACACCCCGACGCATCCAGTTCACTCCCAAACTCATCCTCCTTATCCATCCACGTATCCCCCAAATCACCCCCAGCCGCAGGTGCAGGTGCAGCCCGTCCCCATGGCCCAGCCCCACACACTGCCCCACGCACAGCCCGTCTGCCACCAACCTCCTCACCCCCAGCCTCAGTTCCAGCGCCAGCCCGTCCCCAAGTCCAAACCGTTCTTAAGTGCCAGAGAGACAGATACCAAAGAGCACGAGGCGAGCATGCGGCCAGGTGCGCCCTGGGAACGCTCTCCCTCCCCGCTGCCTCCAATGCGCGGCCCCAATCTGGAGCCACCGCCCTTCCAACAACGGCGATCGCCCTCTCCTCAGAGAATCCTGCCGCAGCCTCAGGGAGTCCCCATCCCCAATACCATCGCAAAGGCCATGGCCAGGGAAGCTGCACAGAGGGTGTTTGCTGAAAGCAACAGGGTATGAGAAGAAAGTATCAACTGCACAGCAATTATCCTTTGAATGGAGAGAAGAGTAAAACACATTCCAGGACAATCTAATCCAATCTAAAATAAAACTTCTCTCTCAGGTGGAGAAAAGGAACATCTTCAGCGAGCGGGGAAACGCACTCCATCCACTTAACTCTGACGAGGAGGAGGATGGTTATGATTCTCCTCATAGAAGAAGAGGAGCCTCTGTGGATGAGTTCCTCAGAGGCTCTGAACTGGGAAGACAGGTATCCCTTAGGGTGCACTCACACAAGGCTGTGTTTGACACCTGAAGTGTAGATCGCTTTGATGAGTGTAAACACTTTGGTGAGCTCCAGCAATCGTACACTAGGGCAGTGTTTTTCAACCTTTTTTGAGCCAAGGCACAAAAATGCGGAGGCACACCACCAGCAGAAATCATTAAAAGCTGAAACTCAGCAGCCGATATTGACAGTAAAAAGTTGTTGTCTCAATAGTTGGATATGACTTTAAAGCATAACCAAGCATGCATCACTATAGCTCTTGTCTCAAAATAGGTGTACTGTCACCACCTGTCACATCACACCCTGACTTATTTGTAGTGTTTTACTTCTTGTCTTATGTCCAATTTTGGTGGCTTTTTCCTCTTTTTTTGGTATTTTCCTGTAGCAGTTTCATGTCTTCCTTGACCGCTATTCCCCACACCTGCTTTGTTTTAGCAATCAAGACTATTTCAGTTGTTTTTTATCCTTCTTTGTGGGGACATTGTTGATTTTCATGTCATGTTCGGATGTACTTTGTGGACGCCGTCTTTGCTCCACAGTAAGTCTTTGCTGTCGTCCAGCATTCTGTTTTTGTTTACTTTGTAGCCGGTTCAGTTTTAGTTTCGTTCTGCATAGCCTTCCCTAAGCTTCAATGCCTTTTCTTAGGGGCACTCACCTTTTGTTTATTTTTGGTTTAAGCATTAGACACCTTTTTACCTGCACCCTGCCTCCCGCTGTTTCCAACATCTACAAAGCAATTAGCTACCTGCTGCCACCTACTGATATGGAAGAGTATTACTCTGTCAAGCTCTAGACAGCACCGACACTCAACAACAACACATAATTTGCAGACTATAATTACTGGTTTTCAAAAAATATTTTTAACCCAAATAGGTGAAATTAGATCATCTCCCACGGCACACCAGACTGTATCTCACGGCACACTAATGTGCCGCGGCACAGTGGTTGAAAAACACTGCACTAGGGGCCTGATCTACTAAGATCCAGCGTGTGCAAACTTTAAAATTGTCTGCACTAGAGATGTCCGATAATATCGTCCGATAAATGCGTGAAAATGTAATATCAGAAATTATCGGTATCGTTTTTTTTATTATTATTATCGGTATCGTTTTTTTTTAATAAATCAACATAAAACACAAGATACACTTACAATTAGTGCACCAACCCAAAAAACCTCCCTCCCTCATTCACACTCATTCACACAAAAGGGTTGTTTCTTTCTGTTATTAATATTCTGGTTCCTACATTATATATCAATATATATCAATACAGTCTGCAAGGGATACAGTCCGTAAACACACATGATTGTGCGTGCTGCTGGTCCACTAATAGTACTAACCTTTAACAGTTAATTTTACTCATTTTCATTAATTACTAGTTTCTATGTGACTGTTTTTATATTTTTTACTTTCTTTTTTATTCAAGAAAATGTTTTTAATATATTTATCCTATTATATTTTATTAATTAAAAAAAAAAGTATCTTATCTTCACCGTACCTGGTTGTCCAAATTAGGCATAATAATGTGTTAATTCCACGACTGTATATATCGGTTGATTACGGTATCGGTAATTAAAGAGTTGGACAATATCGGAATATCAGATATCGGCAAAAAGCCATTATCGGACATCCCTAGTCTGTACTATTAGTTGACGTGTTGCGTGTGATATCCAAAGACTGTGTGTACAATTGATAACAAGTGCAAAAATGGTGCAGATCACCCTATTTAAATTTGGATTTTGCATGTATACTGGCAGTCGCCATTGAGACACTGATTTCCCTCCACATTTATGGTTCCAACTGTGGCATTTTTGTCATGGTTTTGACATGCAGCACACGCAAAAATAATTGAACCACCTTTTAGAATAGAATAGATTTGGGATTTAGACAACACAACCTATTAGCATGCAGTGTGATGGTGCGTGGATTGTGGTGGAATCATCCACAGGCAAAAAAATTAATATTGCAAGATGTTTTTTCATATTACCGTATTTTTCCGACTATAAGTCGCACCGGCCGAAAATGCATAATAAAGAAGGAAAAAAACATAAGTCGCACTGGAGTATAAGTCGCATTTTTGGGGGAAATTTATTTGATAAAAGCCAACACCAAGAATAGACATTTGAAAGGCAATTTAAAATAAATAAAGAATAGTGAACAATAGGCTGAATAAGTGTACGTTATATGAGGCATAAATAACCAACTGACAACGTGCCTGGTATGTTAACGTAACATATTATGGTAAGAGTCATTCAAATAACTGTAACATATAGAACATGCTATACGTTTACCAAACACTTCTAATCACTAAATCCCATAAAATCTTATACGTCTAGTCCAGTGGTTCTTAACCTGGGTTCGATCGAACCCTAAGGGTTCGGTGAGTCGGGCTCAGGTGTTCGGCGGAGGTCAATACACACCCAACTCATCGTATAAATAAAAACTTCTCCTTATCGGTGTATTATGGATACCCCCAAACAATGTTCCTTCTAATTATCCATCTGATTTGCAGATGTGTAATTTGTTGTGAGTTCATGTGTTTGTTTTGTTCTTTGAACAAGGGGATGTTCATGCACGGTTCATTTTGTGCACCAGTAAAGAAAAAAACATATAGCTTTGTCTTGAATTAGAATTTTTTATTTTTTCACTAAAGGGTTCGGTGAATGCGCATATGAAATTGGTGGGGTTCGGTACCGCCAATAAGGTTAAGAACCACTGGTCTAGTCTCTTACGTGAATGAGCTAAATAATATTATTTGATATTTTACGGTAATGTGTTAATAATATCACATATAAGTCGCTCCTGAGTATAAGTCGCACCCCCGGCCAAACTATGAAAATAACTGCGACTTATAGTCCGAAAAATACGGTAGATATAATAAAACAAACACCATCAAAACAAAAGGCCAACAGACACTAAAACGAATCAAATGACTTTGTTTTACTCAACCCCTTAAATCATCCAGAAGCTATAAAATCTAAATGCCGAACACACCATGTTTAAAGGCCTACTGAAATGCGATTTTCTTATTTAAACGGGGATAGCAGGTCCATTCTATGTGTCATACTTGATCATTTCACGATATTGCCATATTTTTGCTGAAAGCATTTAGTAGAGAACATTGACGATAAAGTTCGCAACTTTTGGTCGCCGATAAAAAAGCCTTGCCTGTACCGGAAGTAGCAGACGAGTAGCGTGACGTCACAGGTTGTGGAGCTCCTCACATCCACACATTGTTTACAATCATGGCCACCAGCAGCGAGAGCGATTCGGACCGAGAAAGCGACGATTTCCCCATTAATTTGAGCGAGGATGAAAGATTTGTGGATGAGGAAAGTGAGAGTGAAGGACTAGAGGGCAGTGGGAGCGATTCAGATAGGGAAGATGCTGTGAGAGGCGGGTGGGACCTGATATTCAGCTGGGAATGACTAAAACAGTAAATAAACACAAGACATATATATACTCTATTAGCCACAACACAACCAGGCTTATATTTAATATGCCACAAATTAATCCCGCATAACAAACACCTCCCCCCTCCCGTCCATATAACCCGCCAATACAACTCAAACACCTGCACAACACACTCAATCCCACAGCCCAAAGTACCGTTCACCTCCCCAAAGTTCATACAGCACATATATTTCCCCAAAGTCCCCAAAGTTACGTATGTGACATGCACATAGCGGCACGCACGTACGGGCAAGCGATCAAATGTTTGAAAGCCGCAGCTGCATGCGTACTCACGGTACCGCGTATGCGCATCCAACTCAAAGTCCTCCTGGTAAGAGTCTCTGTTGTCCCAGTTCTCGACAGGCCAATGGTAAAGCTTGACTGTCATCTTTCGGGAATGTAAACAATGAAACGCCGGCTGTGTTATTCGGTACACCAGTCAGGGGGTGCATTCTACGGCGGGGGTGCGTTATCCGGCACAACACCTGCCGCAATACACCGCTTCCCACCTACAGCTTTCTTCTTTGCTGTCTCCATTGTTCATTGAACAAATTGCAAAAGATTCACCAACACAGATGTCCAGAACACTGTGGAATTTTGCGATGAATACAGACGACTTAATAGCTGGCCACCATGCTGTCCCAAAATGTCCTCTACAATCCGTGACGTCACGCGCAGGCGTCATCATACCGAGACGTTTTCAACAGGATATTTTGCGCAAAATTTAAAATTGCACTTTAGTATTGGCCGTATTGGCATGTGTTGCAATGTTAAGATTTCATTATTGATATATAAACTATCAGACTGCGTGGTCGATAGTAGTGGGTTTCAGGAGGCCTTTAATATTATTTCATTCATGACAGTCCAAAATTGTTGATGCTCATACATGGGACGGAGGATTGGCCTTCTTTCTCAAAGCCATTTGTGTGTAACTCTGCCAGTTCGCACGGACATTTCAAAACATGATACATATAGACGTCTGCAGAACAGTTTCAATCTTGCTAAATCACATTGCCAGCACTAAATGATTATATTAGCATCCCCTGCTCCCTGTATTGTGGGCGTTCTAATAACCTGCATATACTGAAGACAGTCTAAATGGATTACACTCTCGATTTTGCTCATTTACACTGCAAAAACTGAAATCTAGGTAAGATCAAACATCTCAAATAAGGGTGATATTTGCTTATTTTCTGTCTGATAAGATAATTCTTCTCACTAAGCAGATTTTATGTTAGAGTGTTTTACTTGTTTTAAGGGTTTTGGTCCTAAATGATCTCAGTAAGATATTACAGCTTACAGTAGTATAAAACTACTTTTTTAAAGTAATAATTTCTTATTTCAAGCATGAAAAAAAAAAATCATGACTTTGACACAATTGTGTCTCATAATTAAAACAGATGACAGCCAAAAGGACTTTGCTGTTTTGTTTTCAATGAAACAATAGAAAATACATACTCATATAGTAGTACAGTTGGCACAGTACAGTAAACTGACAGTTAATATTTAAACATTTAACATGTGACATTTCAAACAAATTTGAACAGAAATAGTTCATGCACATTCAGATAAATTCTTCAAAATTACAATAAAAAAATGTTTGGCCGGGGGCCGGGCTGTATATATGCGCACTAATTGACTGAAAGAGCACGCACTTGGCGCAATTATGTCATGTTATCGATGGAAAAATGCATTTTTAGACCATATGATTTGCCTGAGCGGCTAGGAGACCCCGAGAGTAACAAGCGCTTGCCTTGTTGCCTTTCCATTAAAAACAATAAACTATTTTTAGAATAAGTTAGTTTACTATTGTCAGGCTTGGTAAAAAGGATAGGACTCAGATGCAGAGTAGGGAATTTTGACAGGCTTTTATTTTGACAGCTTCCTTTCACCTCCAAAGTCAAGGAATTAATATATCTATTTAACCAAAAAACTAATCGGTGAAAAAAGGTTCCAAAAAAATAGGAACAACCGAAAATCACTCCGAACGGAGGAAAACACAAAAACAAAGACGAACTATAATTAGCGCCGTATATGCTATAAAACGTATTAACAAAAAACGCTCCAACAGGAGGAAGAAACAACAGCTATGAAAAATTCTACACTATCTAATCTAATAAAGTATAACAAAAATTGTCACTCAAAAATTTGAGGAAATAAATGAAAAATAACTGATAACTCACCACTTCGGCTGAATAAACTAAATAACAAAAATTCACTCTGCTGAGGAGGAAAAAAGGAAAACTCAAAATAGCAATAAGGGATTCAGGATCAAGGAACATAAGCAAAAGACGAGGCAAGGTAAGGCAAGGCATGGACATGGGCATGGAAGCTAGAGAACACGAATAAAACGAGACAATCTGGCACAGAACAAAGGGAGGAGTGGGCTTATAAGACACATGAGGGTAATAGGGAACAGGTGGAAACAATCAGGGAACCGGGATGACGTCAGACTGATGACACAAAAGGAAGGGCAAGTGACCTGAAACGAGAGGAGAGTTACTTTTCAAACTAAAACATGCAAATCACAAGACCAAAAAACCAAGACAAGACATCCCTCACCGCGGTGTGACAACTATAAGCGTATATCATTATGTCAAAATAATGGCACTAGCATTTACTTAATTTAAGAATATTTTTCAACATATTGAGCAAAAATGTCTCTTTTTTTTTTCTACCAAAAAAAGTGCACTTGTTATTAGTGAGAATATACTTATTTTAAGGTATTTTTGGGTTCATTGAAGTTAACTAATTTTACTTGTTTCGGAAAGTCTTGACAAGCCAAATTTTCTTCTTCTATTGGCAGATAATTTTGCTTAGTTCAAATAAAATACCCCTAATTTTTGTATTTTTTTTCTTCTTGTTTTAGAACACTGACTTTTTGCAGTGTAGGAGATGCAATGTGCACAATCTTAGTACATCAACTTTGCAAGTTAGCACGCGTTTTATTTAATACACGCAAACCTTTAGTAAATCAGGCCCTTGGTTCGTTCATGTGGAAGCACATGCATGGATCCCTTGCCATGTATTAAAGCACGGTCTGATATAAGTTGTGTAAGTGTGCTCTCAAGGTTGCAGCAGACCGACTGATGTGTGTATTACTGGAACGAGTATATTTATGCCACTATAAAGTTAACATCATTGTCATACTTGCCAACCCTCCCGAATTTTCCGGGAGACTCCCGGAATTCAGCGCCTCTCCCGAAAACCTCCCGGGTCAAATATTCTCCCGAAAATCTCCCGATTTTCAGCCGGAGCTGGAGGCCACGCCCCCTCCAGCTCGATGCGGACCTGAGTGAGGACAGCCTTTTTTTTATGACGGGAGGACAACAGGGTGACAAGAACTAAATCATCCAGACTAGAGATACATTGTATTATGTTTATCTTACCTAAAAATAAATATATTTATTAATTACAAAAAAAACTAAATACATTTTTACTATATTTTGCTAAAAACATCAAAATTAATTGTGTTTTTATTTGTATTTTTTCTGACTCCTTATTACATTCAGCCATAGAATTATACATTAAAATAAACATATATGAAATAATGAATTTTAAATGATCATAATAATTCATTTAAAATGACCATATTTAATTATTAAAATAATTGCTTGTTTATCAACAACTTTAGCATTTTATTCATTACATTTTGAAGCTCTCAGACGCCAAGTTATGTTATATCCTTAAGATTTATTTATGCAAGTTTGAAGTATCAATTATCTAAACACAGTTTTGTTTGCATATTTTCAGGATGTAGATTTGTATATATATATTATATTTATATATATATATATGTATGTATATATATATATATATATATGTATGTCAATATACACCTCCTCTTTTAACCATGCCCCCGCCCACAACCACGCCCCAGTCCCACCCCCGACCACGCCCCCCACCCCATATATATATATATATGTATGTGTATATGTATATATACATATATACATATATATATATATATATATATGTGTATATGTATATATACATATATATATATATATATATATATGTATATGTATGAAATACTTGACTTGGTGAATTCTAGCTGTCAATATACACCTCCCCTCTAAACCATGCCCCAGTCCCACCCCCGACCACGCCCCCCACACCCACCCCCACCCCCCCAAATCGGAGGTCTCAAGGTTGGCAAGTATGATCATTGTAGTGCACAAAGCTACATGGGAGTTTTGACTTGATAGATTTGACAGATTGGAGGGATTTGAAAAGGCCTATGTGCTCAAATACAAGTGCCAGTTTCTTTCGGCAACAGCAACCTGAGCCAACTAGACTCTCGAATGTGGCCAAGAGAGAAAGATTGGGGGGAAAAATGAAAAAAACATAAAATGATGCTGCTGTGCCTCGTTTGTTTCCGCTTAGCACCACCATCCCCACCACTACAGTCACGGTGAGGAGTACTACACAGAGAGCAGCCGGGGGTCGGACTTGTCGGACATCATGGAGGAGGACGAGGAAGATCTTTACTCCGAGATGCAGTTGGAAGAGGGCCGCCGGCGGAGCATCAACTCTCACAACTCCCTAAAGGTACTTAGCGCACACCTTCCCTCTGTATAGTGATGGAGAAATTGAGGACGGGGGAGTGGTGATGAAGGGAGACGATCACCTTTTCAGTTTTTGCTGGGGCTGGAGCTTGGCTAAATGCTACTGCTTTTTTTTCTTCAATAAATTTACTAAGCCCTCTCCTCCCCACCACCGCACTGCCTAATGCACTCACGCCATGGCTGTGTATACTATAACAAACTGTACAGCATGCCAGACTGTAAATGGAAACACGGTGGTTTGCATTGCATTTTTTAGAGGGCACTTAAGCAAAAGATGATAAGAAAATATACCGTTTCACTGGTTCATGGCATATCAAGTGCACTTGGGAATCTCATTTAAGTGAGCACTTAAATGGAAATAATCACTTTTGTTTGTGTCTGTCATGTTGAAATGTTTAATTGTGACTACTGACAGTGTAAATGTTTTTAATACAGTCCCGTCTTCATTTGTTCTGTGTGGCTGTAACGCCATTGTGGTGAAAGATGTTAGAAGCTGCTGGGCTTTGTTGTCTGGAATCACAAACTGTTACATTTTTACACTCAAGAATGTACACTGCAAAAACTGAAATCTAAGTAAGATGAAATATCTCAAATAAGGGTGATATTTGCTTATTTTCTTTCCGATAAGATAATTCTTCTCACTAAGCAGATTTTATGTTAGAGTGTTTTACTTGTTTTAAGTGCAGGCATGTGATTTGACCACAATGAAAAAGACTGAAAAAATTTCTGAAGGTCTGGGGGACGAAGGCCCCCAGCCAGGTCCAGGGCGGTGCCCTGGTGGGGGGAAAAGGGGGGCGATGCCCCCCCGAAGCTCCTGGTTTTTCACCAATTTAACATGCTAAAATGAACAAAGACAGCACCATTTGAAGAAAATATTTTAGTGTTTAAAGCAGGGGTGCTCACACTTTTTCTGCAGGCGAGCTACTTTTCAATTGATCAAGTCGTGGGGATCTACCTCATTCATATATATCATTTATATTTACTTATTTATGAAATATACGTTTTTGTTAATAAGTTAAAGGTGTTTAATGATAATGCAAGCATGTTTAACACATATAGTTAATATTGTTAATAAATTAAAGGTGTTTAATGATAATGCAATCATGTTTAATACATATAGTTAATATTGTTAATAAATTAAAGGTGTTTAATGATAATACAAGAATGTTTAATACATATAGTTAATATTGTTAATAAATTAAAGGTGTTTAATGATAATACAAGTATGTTTAATACATATAGTTAATATTGTTAACAAGTTAAAGGTGTTTAAAGATAATACAAGCATGTTTAATACATATAGTTAATATTGTTAACAAGTTAAAGGTGTTTAAAGATAATACAAGCATGTTTAACACATATAGTTAATATTGTTAATAAGTTAAAGGTGTTTAAAGATAATGCAAGCATGTTTAACACATATAGTTAATATTGTTAACAAGTTAAGGTGTTTAAAGATAATACAGGCATGTTTAACACATAGATTCCTTTCTTTCATGAAGACAAGAATATAAGTTGGTGTATTACCTGATTCTGATGACTTGCATTGATTGGAATCAGACAGTGGTGCTAAAAACGTCCGCATTTTCGAATGGAGGAGAAAAAAGTCCTCCTTTCTGTCCAATACCACATGAAAGTGGTTGGTTTTTGGCATCTTGTTTGTCCAGCTTCCGTACTCCTTTGTATACACTTTACAAGAAATACATTGTCGGCAAACTCCGTAGCTTGCTAGCTTGTGCACGCCAGCTTTCTGAGACTCTTTTTTTGTTAGCGCAACTGTGCAACTGTGCAGTCGGTCTTTGGAGTTTTGACGACAGGTACGGCGCCAGTCTGTTGAAATAAAGTGTTTCTCGCCTTCCAGTCTGTAATTTTAATGAGCTGGCAGCAGCCAGCGTCATCTCAGAAGACCCTCGGGTGCCGTGAATGTCAATCAAGTGACGAAAGTGACGTCATAGTGAAGATTTATGATCGCTCATTTTTAGGACTATTTTTTTAATGCCTGGCTGGTGATCGACTGACACACCCTCCGAGATCGACTGGTAGCTCATGATCGACGTAATGAGCACCCCTGGTTTAAAGACATGAAAACATCATTAATAGAACATACCTTGCTTCAAGTTGTTTCATATGTTTTTGGCGTTTCGCATGTACTTCCAAAGCCTTGAAACCTAGTGATCCATAGTCAATATTATCATGACACCACGTGCACAAAACCTTTCGATTTTCCGAATAAAATCACCGAACAAAGTCGTAACTTCCTTCTTCCCAACAGTATCAGTGATTTCCCTTTCCATCCAGTCCCATCGAAACTTATTTTTGACATGTTTATCAATTTCTTTTACTCGTAAAGCGTCCTTTCTCTCGAGAACCGACATCGTTTACATATGGAAAATGGCGGTAATAACCATTATGAATGATGACGTTCTTAACGTCATCATTCATAACAGATGTCCTGATTGGTCACAAGGAACATATCGACCAATCAACTACGGCGTAATATAAACTACGTCTCCAATCTTGATTTAGGGTCGGAAAAAAAAACGGAAAAACGGGAGATAATTTATTTTTTTCCCGAGATTAAAAAAGACAGAATTCAGACTTTAGACGGAAAAATCACATGCCTGTAAGTGTTTTGGTCCTAAATGATCTAATTAAGATATTACAGCTTGTTGCTGAGATTTGATGACCTATATTGAGTAAAACATGCTTAAAACTAGAATATCAACTGATGCAAAGCTGTGTCATCAACACTCACAAGTATAAAACTACATTTTTAAAGTAATAATTTCTTACTTCAGGCATGAAATAAAAAATCATGACTTTGACACAATTGTGTCATAATTAAAACAGATGACAGCCAAATGGACTTTGCTGTTTTATTTTCAATGAAACAAGAGAAAACACGTACTCATATGGTAGTACAGTTGGCACAGTACAGTAAACTGACAGTTAATATTTAAACATTTAACATGTGACATTTCTAACAATTTTTGAACAGAAATAGTTCATGCACATTCAGATAAATTCTTCAAAATTACAATTAAAAAAATTTGGGCCGGGGGCCGGGCTGTATATATGCGCACTAATTGACTGAAAGAGCACGCACTTGGCGCGATGATGTCATGTTATCGATGGAAAAATGCATTTTTAGACAATATGATTTAGTTGAGCGGTTAGGAGACCCCGAGAGTAACAAGATGTTGCCTTGTTGCCTTTCCATTAAGAACAATAAATAGTTTTTAGTATAAATTTGCTGGTTTCAAGAAATGTAATGCCGAGCGCATATCATTATGTCAAGATAATGGCACTAGCATTTACTTCATTTAAGAATATTTTTCAACATATTGAGCAAAAAGGTTTCTTTTTTTTTTCTACCAAGAAAAATGCACTTGTTATTAGTGAGAATATACTTATTTTAAGGTATTTTTGGGTTAACTAATTTTACTTGTTTTAGAAAGTCTTGACAAGCCAAATTTTCTTGTTCTATTGGCAGATAATTTTGCTTAGTTCAAGTAAAATACCGCTCCTTTTTCTATTTTTTGTTCTTGTTTTTGAACACTGACTTTTTGCAGTGTATTTACGTTCATCACTGTTTTGTCGTTGCCTTCCACAGTGTTACCTCAACTTAACAGTGCCCCAACCTAGGAGTGTTGTGAGAGCTGTCTCTCGGCGAATTGTTATGCTTCAAGTGACAAGAGGAAATTTTAGTAACAAGCATCCCCACCTTTAGTTGGTGTAGCAAATGCCACAGTGAACCCCGTAAGATCCAACCAAAACATCTGGTCTTAATCTCTAGCATTAGCTTGAAGCTAGAAATGGACTTACATGTGTTTTACCATCAATTGGAAGGAAGGAAGTGAGTGTGAAGTACAGTGATGAGAAGAAGTGAATGATGCTCATTGAATTAAAGAAAGAAAACATGACTTGTCGAAGCAATTCGAGCTAGTCAGCATCAAACTAAAGCAGATTGAGTCTAACGCTAGTATCCATAAAAATATGGAAAAGCTGCTGATGGCAGGTTTGACGGAGAATCAGCTGCATAGAGATACCATAGTAGTCCACTTTTGAAGGTAAATGCTGTAAATTAGTATTACTTTACTTCATAAAACTACTGTAGTTGTGTGCAATATATTCTATAGTATTGTTTTCATGCAATATATTGTATCTAAAAGTATTTTTTTTTCTTTTTTAAAGTTGTGTTACATAATATTGTGCTGTTTTGGGGGGCCAAGCACCAATTACCGTATTTTTCGGACTATAAGTCGCAGTTTTTTTCATAGTTTGGCCGGGGGTGCGACTTATACTCATATGTGTGAAATTATTAACACATTACTGTAAAATATCAAATAATATTATTTAGCTCATTCACGTAAGAGACTAGACGTATAAGATTCCATGGGATTTAGCGATTAGGAGTGACAGATTGTTTGGTAAACGTATAGTACAGGGGTAGGGAACCTATGGCTCTAGAGCCAGATGTGGCTCTTTTGATGACTGCATCTGGCTCTCAGATAAATCTTAGCTGACATTGCTTAACACGGTAAGTAATGAATAATTCCGCTGGTAATCAGTTTTAAAAAATAACCTTCAAAATATAAAACATTCTCATGCATTTTAATCCATCCATCCGTTTTCTACCGCACCTGTTCAAGAAGTCGTAATATTGGTAAAAAGTATTTTATTTGTTATTGGTTAGCTTCAGACTAACATTGTGGGGGCGTGGCGTAGTGGGTAGAGCAACCGTGCCAGAAACCTGAGGGTTGCAGGTTCGCTCCCCGCCTCTTACCATCCAAAAATCACTGCCGTTGTGTCCTTGAGCGGGACACTTCACCCTTTGCCCCCGGTGCCACTCACACCGGTGAATTGAATGATAGGTGGTGGTCGTAGGCGCAAATTGCAGCCACGCTTCCGTCAGTCTACCCCAGGGCAGCTGTGGCTATGAAAGTAGCTTACCACCACCAGGTGTGAATGAATTATGGGTTCTACATGTAAAGTGACTTTGGGTACTTAGAAAAGCGCTATATAAATCCCAGGTATTATTATTATTATTATTAATGTTATTAAAAAGAATAAGAGACTTATTATACTCTAAAAATGATGGTCTTACTTAAAAATGCACACATTTAGTTGTATTCAGTGTTAAAAATATTATATGGCTCTCACGGAAATACATTTTAAAATATTTGGCTTTCATGGCTCTCTCAGCCAAAAAGGTTCCCGACCCCTGGTATAGTATGTTCTATATGTTATAGTTATACCATATTATGTTACGTTAACATACCAGGCATGTTCTCAGTTGGTTATTTATGCCTCATATAACGTACACTGGCAGCACGGTGGAGAGGGGGGTTAGTGCGTCTGCCTCACAATACGAAGGTCCTGAGTAGTCCTGGGTTCAATCCCGGGCTCGGGATCTTTCTGTATGGAGTTTGCATGTTCTCCCCGTGACTGCGTGGGTTCCCTCCGGGTACTCCGGCTGCACATGCACCTGGGGATAGGCTGATTGGCAACACTAAATTGGCCCTAGTGTGTGAATGTGAGTGTGAATGTTGTCTGTCTATCTGTGTTGGCCCTGCGATGAGGTGGCGACTTGTCCAGGGTGTACCCCGCCTTCCGCCCGATTGTAGCTGAGATAGGCTCCAGCACCCCCCACGGCCCCGAATGGAATAAGCGGTAGAAAATGGATGGATGGATGGATAACGTACACTTATTCAGCCTGTGGTTCACTATTCTTTATTTATTTTAAATTGCCTTTCAAGTGTCTGTTCTTGGTGTTGGGTTTTATCAAATAAATTTCCTCAAAAAATGTGACTTATCCTCCAGTGCGACTTATGTTTTTTTTCCTTCTTTATTATGCATTTTCGGCCGGTGCGACTTATACTCCGGTGCGACTTATACTCCGAAAAAATACGGTAAATGGATTTAAATACATTTTAGTGGGGATGATTTCAGATGCAGGTGTTTTAGTTAAGGAGCTCTGTTATACAACCAATTAAGCTCGTTTGTTGAGGTACTACTGTACTTTGATCAAACTGTTGCGGACATACTTGCCAACCCTCCCGGATTTACCGGGAGACTCCCGAAATTCAGCGCCTCTCCCGAAAACCTCCCGGGACAAATTTTCTCCCGAAATTCAGGCGGAGCTGGTAGCCACGCCCCCTACAGCTCCATGCGGACCTGAGTGACGTCAGGTGCGCAACACCACGTAAATCGTTGGCCAACCAAAAAGTAACCCCAGTACGCTATAGCCAACATTCACCAGGAGATGGCAACAGACAAACATAGATAACTCTATTACATTATTCCCCTTTTAGAAATGTATAGAAGTTACTCAAAATAAATAAACAACCCAACCAAAAAATGCAGCAGCTCAATTAAAAAACTGTACTTAAGCCACATTCTTTTTTTTTTTTTTTTAGTACTGAACTCTTAACCCTCATTTGTAAAAAAATAACATGCTTATTATACAAACAGTATTTGTACACTTTTAACACAGATTTTTATACAGTCTTCAGAGATTCAGTTTTTTTGGTGGTACTCGAAACCTTTCTGGGTACCTGCGAAAGGGTGTTCAGCATGGTTAGAAAAATAGTGACAGAGTATAGAACAAGGATGGACAATTCAACCCTTAACTCAACAATGAGTAGATGAGTGTTATGTGTGTGTATATGTGTAAATAAATGAACACTGAAATTCAAGTATTTATTTTATTTATATATATATATATATATATATATATATATATATTATATATATATATATATATATCATAAAATAAATATATATACAGCTAGAATTCACTGAAAGTCAAGTATTTCTTTTATATATATATATATATATATATATATATATATATATATATATATATATATATGTATGAAATACTTGACTTGGTGAATTCTAGCTGTAAATATACTCCTCCCCTCTTAGCCCCACCCCCAACCACGCCACCGCCCTACCCCGACCACGCCCCCCCAACCCCCACCCCCCACCTCCCGAAATCGGAGGTCTCAAGGTTGGCAAGTATGGTTGCGGATGACCTACCCCTTCTTGTATGTACACGACGATACCAATTACAATTTCACAAGGGTGAGGTAGTGTACTGTTGCCTGTTTCAGCGTAATGTTTGTATAACGTTGCAAATGTGCCATCAGTGTGTGTAATGTTTAGGTCCCATCTTTTAAAGATGTATTGATTTCCTGTCAAGCTTTTTTGTTGTTTCACCAATTTATTTTTTCCCTTATCCCTGAGCAACATTCCCTTTGTCCTTAATCAACCTTTGTGTCCGCTTGTAATCCATTCATCCACAGATTCCTGTCGAGAGCATGCCATTTCCTCTTCATGGAATGAGACTGCATGTATTGCTACATTGCCACAAATAACTAATTATGTCTTTATTTTGTCTTTCCCCCCCATTTATTCTATTCACACAATGTGTTGTTTCCTGCCTGTGTTAAAACCTTCCAAAACGCGTCAACTCCCCTTCCAAAACACTAAACCATGTCCACTGAACTGTGAAATCATGTGGATCCTTGCCTCATGGAGGCCTACTACAAGCGGCAGGACCTAGCTGCAGAAAGGGACTGCTGGGACCTCCAGAGGGAGGTAGTGAAGCACAAGTCGCTGCGGAGCAAGCGGCTCCACAGCATCCCCGAGGTGGAGGAGGAGTCAGACGGTGTGGACAACATGGGCCAGCCTCTGCGCTTCGAGGACGGAGGTCGGCCGGGAATGCCGCGCACACAGCGGAGGCCGTACCTCCATGACGGTCACAAGCACAATCACGTAACCGCCAGCAAAAACCTTCGCCACTTGCAACGCCAGCGCTCTTCGCCTCGCTTCGCCGACCTCCGCTACTGCTACACCGCAGAGGATCGTGTCCTGGGACGACCCAACCGCCAGAACACCAAGAGTCCTGACAGTGGTTTGGACTGTGGCAGTGAGGAAGAAAGCTCTCTGGGCAGGGGGCATCGAGGGTACTACACCTATGGAGCGCCCACGCGGGGCCCTGTGCGAGTCATCCACTGTGAAGGCCCCGTGGAAAGGCGAGCTCTGGCCATGGGCCGTAAGAGAACTCTGACACGCCAATGCAGCGTGGAGGAGGAGTTTGCTGACATTCCAATGACCTCGGTTAAGTCAGTCCACACAGGTGACTTTAGAAACCGAGAACACTTTGGGCCACGGAACTACTCCCGAGAGGGGGTCCTGAGTGAGGGCAGGCTGAACGATCTGGAAAGGGGCTATTACGGTCCTCACAGGGAGGCTAGAACCCACTCTTTGTCCAGGCTCCACTGGGACCAGTCGCTGGTGTGTGACCCACGCTTTCTGCTGTACTTTACAATCAGCAAGCTGCAGCTATTTTTGTTTTCTCAATGCCATTGTTTTTTCTTCATATTTATCCCCTCCTTCTTTTCAGTTTGTTTGCTTTTTGTGGTCACGTTTCATGGTCGGTCTAATTTGATGTCTTTTTTGTAAGTTATTTTGCTTGTTCTGTGACTGACAGATTGTTTCTTTTTTGTACAGCCAAACTTTAATTTACCTAAAGGCCATTTTAAAAGGTTCTGACTTGTCATGTCTTTAGGGAGGTTTGTCCTATTTTAAGAACGCCACGAGCAAGCTTGTGTTTTTTTTTTAAAACTTGCACTTCCACCTGCTGGCTGCACAAGTCTTATTTTATGACTTGTCAAAGGATTTTCTCATTCATGCAGGTCATTTTATCCTCAGGGCATTCTATCGAACGCAACTGGACTTTTCAGTTTGTCTTAGAAGACGTTACATCTCTCATCTGAGCAGTCTTCGTCAGTCTAAGAAAAAACTAGCCCTAGGACTAGATTAAGTCAAGTCCCAGGATAAAACTAGTCCTAAGACTTGGTAAGCTCTAGTCCTAGGACAAAATAGTCTTAGGACTAGTCCTGGCCAATCTAAGTCTTTGAGGAAAAACTAGTACTGACCAATCCAATCAGATCAAGTCCTAGTACAAAACTAGTCCTAGGAATTAGTCAAACTTGTACTATGATAAAACTAGTCCTATGACTTGGTCAGATATAGTCCTAGGACAACATTTGTCTTTGAACTAGTTATAGCCAATCTAAGACTATGAGCAAAACTAGTACTGACCAATCCAAGACTAGTTCAGATCAAGTCCTAGAACAAAACTAGTTCTAGGAATTAGTCAAACTTGTACTATGATAAAACTAGTCCTATGACTCGGTCAGATGTAGTCCTAGGACAACATTTGTCTTTGAACTAGTTATAGCCAATCTAAGACTATGAGCAAAACTAGTACTGACCAATCCAATACTAATTAAGATCAGGTCCTAGTACAAACTAGTCCTAAGACAAAGCTAGTCCAATGACTTGTCAATCCAATCTAAGTCATTAAGCAAAACTAGTCGTAGGACTAGATCTGGCCAATCCAAGTCTCGTCCTAGGACTAAATCTGACCAATCTAAGTCTATGAGCAAAAATATAGGTCTGACCAATCCAAGTCTAGTCCTCCGACTAAAACCGGCCAATCTAAGTTTTTAAGGAAAAAAATCAATCAATCAATCAATGTTTATTTATATAGCCCTAAATCACAAGTGTCTCAAAGGGCTGCACAAGCCACAACAAAAAACTAGTCCTAGGGCTAGCCCTGACCAATCCAAGTCTACTCGTGGGACAAAACTAGTCCCAGGACTATATCTGAACACCATCCATCCTAGAATTAGGACCAAGTTTTACATTGGATTAGGATAAAACTATTCCTTGGACTTGTTCAGATCTTTTCCACGGACAAAACTACTCTTTGGACTGAATCTGACCAACCTAAGTCTATTAAGAATGAACTGATGAAGCCTACTGGAATGAAAGGTATTTTAAGGCAAACTGAACAGTTCAGTTGCAATCGATAAAATGCACAGAGTATTCCATGACGTGTTATGGTTGCACCAGCGCCATGTGCTCAGAGCATCACAAGCCTCATATTACTCCGCATGCATAATTCCTTCCCCTCCTGCAGTTACTAATTAAATCCCTCCATATTAACACCTCACACACAACAATAATTATGTCATGTATTGATAGCTGTTGCAGTGATCCTCCAGCTGAACTACAACTTCAGTCAGTTTCTGCAACATATTTTTTTTTTACGGATATATTCTCTTCTACAAACCCCGTTTCCATATGAGTTGGGAAATTGTGTTAGATGTAAATATAAACGGAATACAATGATTTGCAAATCTTTTTCAATCCAAATTCATTTGACTATGCTACAAAGACAACATATTTGATGTTCAAACTCAAACTTTTTGCAAATAATAATTAACTTAGAATTTCATGGCTGCAACACGTGCCAAAGTAGTTGGGAAAGGGCATGTTCACCACTGTGTTACATCACCTTTTCTTTTAACAACACTCAATAAACGATTGGGAACCGAGGAAACTAATTGTTGAAGCTTTGAAAGTGGAATTCTTTCCCATTCTTGTTTTATGTAGTGCTTCAGTCGTTCAACAGTCCGGGGTCTCCGCTGTCGTATTTTACGCTTCATAATGCGCCACACATTTTCGACGGGAGACAGGTCTGGACTGCAGGCAGGCCAGGAAAGAACCCGCACTCTTTTTTTACGAAGCCACACTGTTGTAACACATGCTGAATGTGGCTTGGCTTTGTCTTGCTGAAATAAGCAGGGGCGTCCATGAAAAGGACGGCGCTTAGATGGCAGCATATATTGTTCCAAAACCTGTATGTACCTTTCAGCATTAATGGTGCCTTCACAGATGTGTAAGTTACCCATGCTTTGGGCACTAATGCACCCCCATACCATCACAGATGCTGGCTTTTGAACTTTGCATCGATAACAGTCTGGATGGCTCGCTTCCCCTTTGGTCCGGATGACACGGTGTCGAATATTTCCAAAAACAATTTGAAATGTGGACTTGTCAGACCACAGAACACTTTTCCACTTTGCATGAGTCCATCTTAGATGATCTCGGGCCCAGAGAAGCCGGCAGCGTTTCTGGATGTTGTTGATAAATGGCTTTCACCTTGCATAGTAGAGCTTTAACTTGCACTTACAGATGTAGCGACAAACTGTATTTAGTGACAGTGGTTTTCTGAAGTGTTCCTGAGCCCATGTGGTGATATCCTTTAGAGATTGATGTCGGTTTTTGATACAGTGCCGTCTGAGGGATCGAAGGTCACGGTCATTTAATGTTGGTTTCCGGCCATGCCGCTAACATGGAGTGATTTCTCCAGATTCTCTGAACCTTTTGATGATATTATGGACCGTAGATGTTGAAATCCCTAAATTTCTTGCAATTGCACTTTGAGAAACGTTGTTCTTAAACTGTTTGACTATTTGCTCACGCAGTTGTGGACAAAGGGGTGTACCTCGCCCCATCCTTTCTTGTGAAAGACTGAGCATTTTTTGGGAAGCTGTTTTTATACCCAATCATGGCACCCACCTGTTCCCAATTAGCCTGCACACCTGTGGGATGTTCCAAATAAGTGTTTGATGAGCATTCCTCAACTTTATCAGTATTTATTGCCACCTTTCCCAACTTCTTTGTCACGTGTTGCTGGCATCAAATTCTAAAGTTAATGATTATTTGCAAAAAAAAAAAAAAAAGTTTATCAGTTTGAACATCAAATAAGTTGTCTTTGTAGCATATTCAACTGAATATTGGTTGAAAATGATTTGCAAATCATTGTATTCCGTTTATATTTACATCTAACACAATTTCCCAATTCATATGGAAACAGGGTTTTTATTTTGTCTTCTCATTGAGCTGACATGCACAGAACAAAGCAAACCAAACAAATGGTCTTTAGCTGAACATGCGACTCTACTAACCCCAATCCATGGTGCTGTGTTGGGGATTGATTTGATTAGTTTCGTTATTGCTTTGTTTTTATTTTTTATCATTTAGCCTTTCTAAGGACAAATGTAAACAAACATTTGCTCTTATGGCTTTTCAGTTGTTTTGACAGAATTGGGGGGGAGGGGGGGCTGTATTATTTTTTGTTTTGAATTCTTACATTGTTAATAACTTTATTTTTTTTTTTTAACAGTTTGTCTTTTCTTACTCTAAAGATCCTTGGAAACTCGCCATCACATGGAAATGCTGACCATCTGGATCACTCGGGGCGGAGGTCGGTTCACATAGGCACACCCCCTCAGCGACGGCCCATCCCATCCATTGGTTAGTGAGGTCGCCACATGAGGAGACGTCTCACCTACGCCTAGAGGGCTACTGATGTCTGTTGCGATCAATACCATGTGTCTCCCTGCCCCATGTGAGCCGAGCTGTACATCGCTTCCATAGCGCTTGACCCACCTCCTAACCTCTTTATGTTGGGTGTCTGCACACCTTGTAAATGTCTATCGGACCTACCAATGATTCATGTGCGGTTTTGCAGGAAAGTTACACCCCCTAAGCCTGCATTTACAGTCGGTCAACCTGTTTACACGCCCTACTAGTGTAAGCATTGTTTTACATAACTCAAGAAGAGTGAGTCCTGTTACCAACTTCATCATCCTACTGTCCCAGCATGATTGAGTGGTGATTGAAGGAGCCGTGTGTGTGTGTTTGTGAGCGCATGGGGAATCTCTGACCATAACGTTGTGATTGGTGTCTTCTGTAGAGATCACCATGGACAGTAACAGTGAGGGGAGTGAGGGGAACCTCTCCCCCGTCAAGGCGGATGTTTACTATGGCAGTGTAGCTCGGCGAAGGATATGGCCGTCTATGTCCTCAGAGGATCAATATGGTATGTGGTGCAGCTTTTCTCCAAGATGACCAGTTCAACTTGACATGCCAGAAAAAAAGGCCCACAGTGCTATCATGACCGTCTGTGTTCTCTGCCGGACAGTTAGCTGATTGATCAGTCTAACTTAGCCCAATTGATTTAACCAGATAGGGAACGATAAGATTGACCCACTTCACTTTTCCCATTGCTGGAGTATGAAGACCCTTACCTGTATTTACTCCTGAAACCCCTAAAAACTCCCCCTGTTCACCCTTCACTATTTCCAATACCATGTAAAGCCAGTTCAGTTTAATGCATAAAAAAATATTTGGTGCTTGTTTTGTCCCAAAATACTGAGAAAGTGCTGTCAATCAATTAATCACAATTTATTTATGTAACCCTTACTCACAAGTGCCTCAAAAGGCTTCACATACCGCAAATAAATCCCCTGGTCTGAACCCACATCTGGGCAGGGAAAACCTTCAAAAGCCCAAGTTGGGAAAAAGAAGAAAACTTGGGAAGGGTGAGCGGTTGCAATGGATGACGAGTGGGTACAGTTATCGAGTTGTTACATTAATAGATATTGTAAGAGTCCAGTTTATCGAGAAGCCAACGCAAGGTCATAGGAGGATCTTCTTCCAACTAGACAGGTCGGCAACGCAGAGACGCCACAAACTATGCATAGAAGAGTGGCTCACCCTGGGTCTTGACTTCAAACAGCTAGCACCTTTTCCAGATTGGTACCTCTCCAGAGATTATCCGTGATTTGAGTGTCCTTTAATTGGTTGACAGTGCATGTTGAAATGCTATGTCAAGTCAAATTACTGTTTCAAGCGCACCATGACACATTAAACTGAACTGTAGTGCTTGGTGTAAAAATGGCTTCAGCTCACCCTGCTTTTCAGTCTTGTCCCCTACGTCTGATCAATCTCCTCCCTTTCTTTTTTTGGTACCAGGTGCCTCTTTTTCACTCTTAATTTTGCATGGGCTATTTTTAGTTTACAGTGGAACCTATACAGTCTGGCACAATTCATCTGCTTTGTTTTCATTTAAAAGATTTAGTTTAGTTTATCATTATAACAAATAATCATTACTACCATAAGCCAGAGGTGTCAAATTCAAGGCTTGGCCTTGAAATAATGCGGGTCAATAAAGCAGCTCATCTTTCAAATGTATTTCATGCTAAATATGCAATACATGCAGTTCTTAATTTGATATTATCTGATACAAAAATGCCATTGTAAGCTTTTCAAATTAAATTCTACACCAGCTGAACTAGAATAGTTGGTGGTAAACAATAGTAAAAATCAAATGAAGTGGCAACTGTGTCACCAATCAGTCCCACCAAGATTTTTGGGGCTTTTTTTGTGATTGCTGCGCACTAAAATGCCTGATTTTGCTGCAGCATTTTCAACAAATTGCCCTCGGTGATGCAGAAAGAAACTTGTTTGGTTCGAAAGTTGCGCTGCGCGTGAGTGCTGTTAGGACACATTCGATTGGTGAAATATCAATGATTGCCAGGGGAATTGCAAGGATTGGGCAAAGTTGCTAGAAATTGATTGAATTTTCTCCAATGTGCAACATTGCACAATCCCAGGGGAACTGATTAATATCATAAAGCGGCTCTTTGAGGGCTTCCATGACAGCGAAGTGGCCATAAACCTGTTTTTGTTGACATTTAAACGTTTCATACAAGTGGAAAAAATAATTTATTCATATTTTAAACTGAAATGGCACATGAACATGTCACGGAATTATCGGTGAAGAGTAAAAAAAGAACATTTTAGATTACCTATCATAACAACAGACTTACAACGCATGTGTCAGCATTTGGAAAATAATACATTTGATAAAGAACAAGGGAAATTCTGGTCATCTTTGGTGAAAGCGGTTCAAGCGCTGACATTGCGTACCACTATTTTACAGCATTTGACTTTGGAGATTCCACTGTATTCATAGAGAAACAATCCCCAACCAGTTAGGGTGTTCATGCGTTGTTGGGAAGAGCCAGACACTCATTAACTCCGCTGCCATCTAGCATTTTTTGCATCGTCCAAAAGGCATTTCATTAAATGGCCGCCATATATCAGACTGATTTACTATTCTGTCATTCAAACATTTAACATGGTGATCCATGAAAAGCATGAGGAATATCAGGTTCATCCCCCCACTGTCTCTGATATCTATCACTGGGGTATTTAATGTTTCTTCTCCTTCTGGAACGGGTGTCTGTTGCCCTTTTCGCTTCCTATTGTTTGCAGACATGGCACACTAGCATGACATGACCCACATTTGATGTAGGAATGCTGGTCTCATTATATCCCAACCCAGGAAGGCATGCTTTTGACTGGGCCTCAGGGAGATAAGGCAGTGGAACAGCAATGAACTATCGTGCTGTGCTTCTTGTTTTCTCTTCATACCGCATTTTGTTGGCTTTTCCTATCACCCTGAAGCTGCAGCTGCTTGACGTGTTGTTCTGTAATGTCATTCCCACAGCTAAGCATGCGTGAACAAAGAACCAAATGATAGCGCTATTGTCCAACATTGTTCGATTCCAAATTTTGAGTCTAATAGCGTTTGGCTCTTTTTTCACACACGCATGTCACCGCCCACTCCCCTGTCAGCTCTAACAAACAGACATCTTCTGCTCTCATTGCCTCTACAGCCAGCGTGGCTGTTTAAGGCTGGTAGTAGCAGCAGAGGCCTCCTCTCTGTTTCAGACAGCTATGGCGGACGCAGGCACGGGCGAGGACGACGCTCGCCGGATTACTTTGAGGAATCGGAGCCAGAGGAGATGACTCGCGTGTTTGTGGCCCTTTTTGACTACGACCCCCTGTCCATGTCTCCCAACCCGGACGCTGCTGATGAGGAGCTGCCTTTTAAGGAGGGCCAGATCATCAAGGTGTGACTTATATAATACCATCAACTTCTACTTTATTGCCCTTAAACGCGTCAACATCTTACACTACTACATTGGATTTGTCTAAAAACAAGCAATGTTTTTTACCATTTAGGAGTTACAGCCATTTTAAGCATTAGTCCTTATACTTAGTACCTGCTTAGGGCCACTAGAGGGCCCTCAAACACAAATCCTGCATAGGGTCCTCAGACGCCCAAAACCACTACAGCTCAAACATTTCTGAACAAAGTAACATAACTGTAAATATAACCAGAATTGTAAGATGTGCTATGCCTTAGATCATGAGCTCTTTCTTCAGTTCAGAAGCTGGTAGAGTAGCCAAAAATTGTAGTTCAGAGTACCGTTACTTTGGAGCAGTGATTCTCACAGTCTTTTTTTTTTTACCAAGTATACCTTCAGAAAACACTTAATGGTGACCATAATTAAAATAAAATAGAAGTAGGCTTAAGTATTCATGAAAAGCAAGGCAGATATGTAAGTATATTGTTACACACAGTTTGAATATTTAATTAAGTGATTCTTTGGCGTACCACTAGATCAGTGGTTCTTAACCTGGGTTCGATCGAACCCTAGGGGTTCGGTGAGTCAGGCTCAGGGGTTCGGCGGAGGTCAAGACACACCCGACTCATCGTGTGAATAAAAACTTCTCCCTATCGGCGTATTATGGATACGGCAACAGCAGAAGTCACACTGATTTGCAGGTGTGTAATTTGTTGTGAGTTTATGCACTGTGTTGGTTTTGTTCTTTGAACAAGGTGATGTTCATGCACGGTTCATTTTGTGCACCAGTAATAAAACATGGAAACACTTTAGTATGGGGAACATATTCACCATTAATTAGTTGCTTATTAAAATGCAAACTAGAAATATATTGGCTCTTAACTAGTCATTATTAAGTACTTATTAATGCCTTATTCGGCATTGCCTTATTATAACCCTAACCCTCTAACCCTGGCCCTAACCCTCTAACCCTGGCCCTAACCAAATAACTCTAAATTAAGTCTTTGTTACTTAGAATATGTTCCCCTAGTGTCCACAAAACTCTAAATTAAGTCTTTGTTACTTAAAATATGTTCCCCATATTAAAGTGTTGCCAAAAACATGTAACTTTGTCTTGAATTTGAAAAAAAAACATTTTATTTTTCACTAGAGAAGGGTTCGGTGAATGCGCATATGAAACTGGTGGGGTTCGGTACCTCCAACAAGGTTAAGAACCACTGCACTAGATAGAGCTGGCCTACCACAAGTGGTACCCGTACTACAGTTTGAGAATCACTGCTTTTGGACTAATGACTAGAGTAAATATTTGGATGACTACTTTTTACTTAAGAGTAAGTATTCAGTGATAAAACTACTCAATTACAGAGTAGCTGCAGAGTAACTTCTAATTTAATCGCAATTTTTTGATGATTCTTGCACTACCACTGTAGTTGCCGTGTGTGTGTGCGCACGGGAGAGAGACCACAAAATATGCACATTTTACAGTCATTTATGCCGATATAACGACGGTATTGTTAACGCGTGTGCAGCTAAAACATAAAAACACATCTACAACTTATTGACACATGACAGCGCATAAATATTATTTTCCATATTTTGTTAGGTAAATATTAAAGAGCCTTAACTCTACTGATTGCAGGTTGCACACAGTCATGTCACTTTTCAAAGTGTGTTATGCGGTCATGTGACTGCCAGACTGTTTGATTGGTGAAATGCAATCAAATGTCACCAGTGCTTATGCTGGAAGAAGTCTCTCGAACAAGCCAAATTAATCATATCTGGAAGATGTAATTTCACAAAATTTATACATGTATAAATGAATTGATCATGATCGGAATGAAACTCAATTTAACTGAGTAAAAGTGACGTTTTTTTCTTCACAAAAGTACTCAAGTACAAGTAAAAAGTATATTGCATATTGACAAGTACAATGTATCCAAAAAAGTGCTTAAGAGAGTCTAGCGCGATGTAAACTGACCTTTGGTTTCACATTCTATGACAGGGAAGGCTTTTTTTTTTAAGATATTTTCTGGCAAAATGTAATGTATTTCCTTTTTCTGGATTGTGCATTGAGAGCTCCTTAGTTTTGATAGAGTATTGGAAGCTGCAGTCAAACATCTGGCAAATGTCTACTTAACCACACATTTATTGTTGCTTTATTTGTCTTGACAGATAATAAATATTTACAAGTCCTAATACTTTTAGGAATCTTACAGGGTGCCAATTACTGAGGTAAGAAAGAAAGGGGACAATAATTGGACAGACTACATTGGGAAACTGTACTCTATACTGTAAAACGAGCACAGATGACAAAGGTGTTTACAGCACACTTACATACTGTACACACAGGCAACAAAACAGGTGGCTGACCAGGGATTTAACGATACACTGTATTAATGATAGCCGCGATAAAACTTTCAGCAGTTAGTATTACCGTTTTAAATTACAATTATCGAAAAACTTTGGTAAACTCAGACTGGCCCTAGCTCGTTAGCTTAAATGCTAACATTAAAACGAGACATTAACATCTTTCCCCATTTTAAACTTATATAAACACATCACTGTCTGAGCAACTAAGATATTCAGTAGTGCACATTGAACCGACAAGCTGTGCTCTTACAACAGAGTGATCGATGGAGGAATATAACACAGAGGTGCTTTTAAAAGAAGTGTTCAAGGACCGCTGAACTGAGTAGGACGTCACAGCGCCCGCCAGAAACACTTATCAGTGAAGCACACGAAACACAAAACATGCAAAATAGTGGGTTTTCTAATAGTGTCTCTATTTTTAAAAAAAACACCTTGGCAAAAGATTTCAGTGCGTGTACAAGTACATTTTGAGCACATTCAACAATACCGTGATATTGGTCACAATAACCTAATACGAAATGGCATGTTACATCCCTATGGCTAACAAAGTTGAATGAAAGCCTAATATTACTGGAATTTGGGAAATAAACCTCCCCTTCCACCAGTGTGGTGTTTATTTAGCAACTACTTCAGTTACATAGGAATTCATGGTATCAGGAGCTTCACTTAAAATACCCACTTTTGCTAGGACGGGGGTCTGAAATGTCACACTAGACTCTCATTATTGTGATGAAAGCAATCATTTTTGTTGGAAAAGTATTTTAAACCTCACACACTAGATGCTGGCATTTGAAGTCACTCGTCTGATAATCAGATTTCGAGATGCAGTGTCGCTGTGTAAACACACACTTGCGTCATACCTCGCCCCCGCTGAGTCTGCTGGCTGTGATGCGACTACTTGGTGGGATATCCATGTTAAAAAAGTGGCTACTAGATGTTATTCCTAAATATATAATATTGTATTTCAAATCCATGGTGGTGGTGTATGAAGCAAATCTCTGTTCAAATACTTTGGGACCTCAGTTCACATTTTTACTTGTATTGGAGTTGTTAGGGGTGGTCTTCGCTAACATGTGCTCGTCGTTCCTTTAGGTGTTTGGAAATAAAGACACGGATGGCTTCTACAGGGCAGAAATTCGAGATCGAGTGGGTGTGATCCCTTGCAACATGGTCTCTGAGATCCAAACGGAGGACGACAACATGATGGGTCAACTCCTTAAACAAGGCTTCCTGCCACTAAACACTCCCGTGGAGAAGTTAGGTAAGGACATTTTTTTTGATACGAACATAAATTTTGGACTAGTACAGTATCTGTTTATTTTTCTTTACTGCCAACTAATTTCTCTTTTCTTTTGCGCCACTCTCCCCACCCATGTCTGACGTTCTGCCCTCCTATGAAGTGAACTGCGACCGTTTCAAAGACGGACGGGTAATAAACCGCAGGTCGAGAAAGTCCAAGCGAGGTCTGTGTCCTGTCCACTCATACTTTGTTTTTACTGTCCCCCTTTAAAAACAACTTCTGGAAGTTGTGTCAATACAGTGGAACATCTTTTAGGTTAAATGCAATCATTCGATGGCCTGATTTGTTCCAGCGGATTACACTTTTTCTCAGCTCTGTTCAAAAAGCAGAAATTACATTTCCAAAACACTTAAGACTTTGCATGAAGACGCACATTCAAATGTAAATTATTGAACAATATAATCGTATATTTCACCCCAAATGTATTCCTGGCCACGTTGTCTTCTGTTACTGATTAAAATATGAAAGCAAAATATCCTCCGTCACTTCCGGTGGCAGACGTCATCAGTACTTGAAGTGCAAAGCAGAAGATCTTGGGTTTGAACCATAGTCGTGGTTGAAAGTTTGGTATGTTTTTTTTAAATTTATGTTTTCATTATTTTCAATTTGTTTAATTTTGATAGACTTCAGGACTTCCTAGACTTCAAGATAGCATCCGTTGACAGGCGCTTTGGGCATCAAAACACCTTGCTTAATTGCACACACATCTAATATGCTATTTGACTGTATTGCACAGGTCTGTGCCCTGCCTACATAAATTATCACAGCTGAGTGTAATTGTAATGAATATAAGCACAATGATGGATCTGTATGGTCTTCCCAATATGACATAACTGCAATGCACCTTGCACTGCACACATTGTTGACTTGCTTAAGACCGTTATACAATTTTTTAACCTCTTTCTTTACACAAATTACATATAGTACCGATAAGAGTACCAATGAATACCCGTATTGATAAGGAATATCGCTAAAAGTATTCTACTGATAAAATCATAACGATATACATACCTGCACAAACTGATATCCTTTCCTACCCTTTCGCCACCAAAAATATGCATGAACTGTTAAAAAAAAAAAAAAAAAAAAAAAAAAGACTGTTATTGTAGCTTTTAGGTAATGGCATCCCACAAATTGTGCGGGAAGATTCAACTTTGTAGGTTCCAATGTATGTTCTATATTATCTCAGGGCATTCAATCGATCGCAACTGGACTGTTTGGTTAGTCTTAGAAGACGTTTCGCCTCTCATCCAAGTAGGTAGAGCTGCAGCTATCGAATATTTTAGTAATCGAGTATTCTATCGAATATCCCTGTCGATTAATCGGGTAATTGAAAAAAAAATCATATTTTTGCTTTAAAACTGAAAAAAAAAAAAAAATATATATATATATATATATATATATTTTTTTTTATATATATATTTGTCCTGTCCAGCTTCTCAGGCAAATCATACTGTTAATGTAGATGCCCATATCGGCTGTAAAAATGTAATTTACAAAAGAAGAGTGTGGGATACTTCTCTTGTTGCCTTATTTGTATTTTGACTTTATTAAATGGATTTATATTATTATTTGGTGCAGCCAGGCCGGAGCAATATTTTTTCTTAATTAAGGTTTAATTATACATGTTAAGATGTGCCCTCAATTAATGAGTTTGGCCTAATTGTTCATAAACGCCTGTTTTCATTATTGAAGGCTGACACGCACAGCTGAAATGCGTCCGTGGTTGATTGTGCGCATTTGCGTGTGCTAATAAAACAGGTACGCTCACAGCCCTATGTGCTGTGTGGTGTGACCGCATAAACGAAGTTCTTGTCTGTTGTTGATGATTATTATACGGTGCTGTTTAAATGGTGGTTTATCCACGCAAATCCGCTGAGCTGTATTCAACCTGCCAACAATAAATAAACAATATATAAAGACAAACCACTTAATAATGACAACAGTTTTTCAATTTAAGAATGCAATGCAGTTCATTGCATTCTTTGCATGCAAAATAATAATAATCAATGTTCATTTTGCGATCATAACATGTTTGAGATGAAAACACATATATATATAAAATTAGTTCAAAATTAATATTCCCTGAGAAAGTTAAAATAAAACTATATTATTATTATTAAGAATAAAACAAGAACAGTTTTCATTATATCAAACATAAAAAGTGGATTAGGTAGTGCCATTAAGGCCATGTCCACACGAACAAAGAGTTTCAAAAACACATATTTGGGGGTTAAAACAATCTCCATCCACACAACTGTAGTTTTAAAACTGTCTATGTCTACACACAAACCCATACACCTGCTGCCATGCACATTTTGTCCAATCAGAAGCCTGAAAAAAGCAGCAATAGCTGACTTGGTGGCATTACACCTCTATCATGTTTATTTTGATATACTTTAGATGTACAATGACATGTACATTATCTTTAAAACCGGCCTGCACGTACATAGAATCCTGGGAACTTTATTAAAGAGCAAATGCACACCTGTGCTGCTGAAACCCAACACTCATAGAATTATAACATGTTCAGCAACATGGTGATGTATTACATGTGCAGTGAAGTGTACATTATTTCTAAAATCAGCACGCACTAACAAGCCAAGGAAACCCTTTTGCATGTTTAAGTGCCTATATAAACCACACGGACGTGCGTGTGATGCTGCAAAACTCTCATGGAATTATAAAGCATTTAATCATGGATATAGTGATATGGTACATGTGTAATGAAGTGTGTATTGTCTTTAACATTGGTACACAATACAAGGAGGTCGCTACGTCATGTTTTTTTTTTAGTTGCTTGGTCGCTTTTTACGAAGGAGCAGGGTCGCGCCCGGCTCATGGAAGAAAGACACATATCGTATTTTTCGAAGTATTAGTCGCACCGGAGTATAAGTCGCGCCTGCCGAAAATGCATAACAAAGAAGGGAAAAACATATATAAGTCGCACTGGAGTATAAGTCGCATTTTTTGGGGAAATTTATTTGATAAAACCCAACACCAAGAATAGACATTTGAAAGGCAATTTAAAATAAATAAAGAATAGTGAACAACAGGCTGAATAAGTGTACGTTATATGACGCATAAATAACCAACTGAGAACGTGCCTGGTATGTTAACGTAACATATTATGGTAAGAGTCATTCAAATAACTATAACATATAGAACATGCTATACGTTTACCAAACAATCTGTCACTCCTAATCGCTAAATCCCACGAAATCTTATACGTCTAGTCTCTTACTTGAATGAGCTAAATACTATTATTTGATATTTTACGGTAATGTGTTAATAATTTCACACATAAGTCGCTCCTAAGTATAAGTCGCACCCCCGGCCAAACTATGAAAAAAACTGTGACTTATAGTCCGAAAAATACGGTAAGTTAACTTCAAGATTTGTCGTTAAACAAAGACTAAAATCATATATATCATATGTTGCATCTTTTTTTATGACACATAGCAAAAAGTCTTGCTTGTCAAAGTTGTTCCATCAGCTGGAGAGGTTTGACAGCGATCGTATCCAAAACAGCTGACTGTCATTTGTGCCGGCGGGAGTGTCGCAAAGCCCATTTTGATGTGTCTTTTTTTTAATTAATGTTGAGTGAAAATAGCAGCATGTTTACGTTCAAGAATACAGTAAGTCATCGTATAGTGCAGTGGTCCCCAACCCGGTACCGGCCCGTGGATCGATTGGTACCGGGCCGCACAAGAAATGTAAAAAATAAATAAATAAAAATAAAAATTTAAATTAAATCAACATAAAAAACACAAGATACACTTACAATTAGTGCACCAACCCAAAAAACCTCCCTCCCCCATTTACACTCATTCACAACTCATTCGCAAAAAAGGGTTGTTTCTTTCTGTTATTAATATTTCTGGTTCCTACATTATATATCAATACAGTCAGCAGGGATACAGTCCGTAAGCACACATAATTGTATTTTTTTATGACATGTCCGTGGGACAAATTTTCAAGCGTTGACCGGTCCGCAGTTACATAAAGGTTGGGGACCACTGGTATAGTGTGTTTAAAGGCAGCAAGGCAGTGTTGTTGAGTTTGCAAATGACTGCGTACAACCGTGACGTCATCACAATTCCCCGTTTGTGCCGTGCTGAGCGGAGAGTATTGGATCTCTACACTTTGGCCAGCGTTTGTAAAAGTCTGCGTTTTTAAAGACAAAAGTATGCGTCTGCCTGTGGACAAGAGGCCGAAACCTGAGCGTTGACTACCAAACGAGGCAAAATGCCGTAAAAAAATAAAAATTAAATTGTCTTTAACGACGCCTCGAGGCAGCAAAAATTATTTTGTAATCGGATTACTCTAGTTACTCGAGGAATCGTTTCAGCTCTACAAGTAGGCTTCATATGTTCGTGCTCATATTTACATTGGTCAGAACTAGGACGGGGGTCTGAAATGTCCCACTAGATTGAGATCTGACCAATCTAAGTCTACGAGCAGGAACTGATGAAGCCTGCTCAGATCAGAGGTGAAATGTCATCCAAGACAAACCAAGCAGTCCAGTTGCAATCGATTCAATGCCCTGAGATGACAATGACCTGGATGAACTAGAACATTCATAGACATGTTCTATATTTTAACACATTTATTAACAATGATTGCTTTTTGGTATAATTGTATCACTCGTCATACATAAAGTATTTTTTAAACATGCTGAACATTGCGTCTTAACCCTTAAAAAAACTAACAACTTTCCCACTTAAAGAGAGGAACAGGCGGAGTGGACGTCAGCATCCAATGTCAACGCGCAGAATGGTGGCTCTTTATGACTACGACCCAAGAGAGAGTTCCCCCAACATTGACATACAGGTACTGTCCACCTACACTCTAAAATATTATACTTTCAATCCATTTATCAACACATTTTCATTACCACGAGCATGACTTACGGACATTTGGCACATTTGCACTGACTTGAAGGAGATTGTAAATGTTGCTCTCATGTCTGAATGTGACGTTGACTAGTATTACATGTATACAAATACAGTAGATCCCAGCTATTCTCGAGGGTTAAGTTTAGACATTACCCACAAACAGAAAGTGGGTAATTGAAACAGCCATTAATAAATTCTGGTAAAGCTTCGATTATGCTGCTGCAATAAAGCGTCACAGTAGGCTGGATCACTCCTCGCACTCAAAACCCTCCTGACATTCTCCTCTGATTTTGGAGCAACATTTGCACTAAAATTGACTGTTGTAATTATTAGATTAGATTCAATTGCCACGCACAGGGCGCGCCGCCATCTTGCACTGGCGTCACGTTGTACATGCATTCTGTACTACTAAGTCCATTTTAGGCTTTACTGTCGTGTAATGACATTATTACTGACTTAAAGTAAATGACATGTTTTATATGGAAATCTATTTTTTTAAATACAATTTAAAGAATACAATTACAATACAAAATTATATACAATTTTTTTATCAGATGTCTGAATTTTGGCGTATACGAATGCTGAATTGTGAATATGTGGGGATCCACTGTATTTGAAATGAAATATATAGCAACTAAAGTATTAAGAATACAGTTCAGTTTTGTTTTTTTTCTTTAGTATGTGCCAATTGTCAATATTTATTGTGATGAGATCATTTAATTGGGCTGGTAAAATTTACATTACAGAATATTTTTTAATTACATTTTCCCAAGTCCATCTGGGAGATAGGACTGAAATCCATTTGTGGTGTTGATGGGTTGTGGGGTGGGAGAGGCGTGGAAGAGGGTACCCGAGTTGACGCTATAATTGTCCGATTTTCCATAGTCCCTGAAAGTCTCAGTAGTTTTGTCGCAAATCGCTTTTGAAATCAAATATCTATAGAGGTCTGATTAGGTGCTAATTCTAGTTGGCAACTGATTCCCCTTACTCCATCGTTTTATCATAAAGTGTTTATGAGGTAATTTCTCGTCAAATCTATTTGTCCAAAATGTGCAAATGTTACACTGTAATAATAGTATGCTTACAATGAAGAGTAGTACCTCAACTTACAAGCTTAATGGGTTATGTGACAAAGCTCTCAGCTCAAAATTGTATCTGAAATGAACGCCTTCAATTTAAAAACATAATTGAAATTTAATTGGTGCTTGGCACCCCCAAAACCGCACAATTTTAACATGTAACATCAGATTTAAAAATAAAAACAAATCTTCGGATAAGAATTATTATATAAAACAATATAATCAAATGTACTACTGACTACAGTAGTAGTAATGTGATAATGTGTAGCATTTACCTTTGAGAGTGGACTTCTACAAATGCTATCTCTTTCCAACTGCTTCTCTGTCAAATACATCAGCAGCCTTTTCATAATTTCAAGGATAAATGTACACTGTGTAGCTATTTTAACATTCTTGGCTGGCATTACTCATTCTGCTTCAGATTGGAGCAGACTAGCAGCGATACGCTCAAATTGCTTCGTCAAGTTGGTAAGTGGTGTCATTTTCTGGATGATTTCTTTAATTCAATGAATATCATCCACTTCTTCTATGCTCGTCCCTCACTCACTTTCTTCCTTCCCATGCTGGGAAACACAAAGTGATGTTAATCTCTAGCTATAAGCTCAAGCTGGCGAGTAAAACCAGATTTTAAGAGGTTCACTGTGACGTTTGCTAGACCAACTAACGGCAGAGATGTTTGGAACTCAAATGTTTGCTTGTAACTTAAAGCATAACAATTAGCCAAGAGACAGCTCTTATCTAAAAACATTCTTAAATTGAGGTACCACTGAGGCTGATCCGAGGATATCCAATTTCTTTTTTTTTCTTTCCTCTTAAAGCTACCATGACGCATATCCGAAGAGTACCACTATGGAGCCAACATTGTGTCACATGCACTTGTGTAAATTCGCCTTAAATCGGTCCCCTTCATATGTCTCACCATACCATTGGTATTTGTCCGAAGACTGACAAGATGGATTTGTGAAAAAAAAACTTTGTATTCTCTGTAGTCCATCTGCCTTCAGAGAGGTTACAGTGAAACCTGAACACATTTTAAAAAGGACTTTCCATGTTGGTGTTTACTTACTCTCACCTTTCTATTGGCACTCCCGCTGACACAGTATGACGGCAACAGACTAGATGACGAGGTGAGTGAGGGTGAGGCGGATGCATTACTGCCTGCTGTGTGTGTGTGTGTATTTCCTCCTATAGGGCGGTCACAATTACAAACCTGCACTAACGTCCCCCCTCCGTAATTTTTTGTCTTTGTGTCTGCAACATGCAAGTAATGTACACACTTAGGACATATTACCAAAATGATAATTTCACAGTTACAAAGTGACACTGATATCCATTAATACCGCTTAGTGCCTTTACCAGATGCGACGTTTATGGATGTACAGTATGTGGTGATGCTAGGAAAACACGGGAAAAATATTCAACTTGTTCTATGTTGCTTTTGTCTGACAGGCTGAACTGACCTTCTGTGCTGGCGATGTCATCACAGTTTTTGGGGAAATAGATGAAGATGGATTTTATTACGTAAGTGACCTATATTGATTTCTACGACACCTGTCAGTTTAATTCATAATTACAGTACACTGTTATTGTGCCACTCCTTAACATTTTTACTGGCCATAATTATTATTACTGGCCAGAACACTTCACTTTTTTGACTCACAAGGTTTCAAACAAACTTTTAGTTTCTCCTGAATCAACATAAAACTCACTGGGATGCAGTGTTGATTCTGATCTTCCAGTCAAGCAGTTAACCTTCCCATCTCGATAAAAGTGCGACCAGTATTGATGGGAGTGAGAGATGGGTTTTATGGCTTTTTGAAGGGAGCCGGATCTTGAGGAGCCATTCCATTAGGTGGTGCCATATTTCCATGCTTTGGCAGTGACATCAGTAGTTTGAATTTTCCCTCACCTAAAAAAAACCCATAACATTTTAATACAGAAACAACACACTAATAATAAAATGCATTAATGGATACAAAAAGTATTACAAATGGGGTGTGTATGCTAGAACTACTACCCTTTAGAATAATGAACCCGAAAAGTGAATCCAAATTAAAAAAAAGAATAATTTAAGATGTATTTTTTTTTTATGGAAAAGGGTTTTATTTTTATAAAAAAGTTGATCTCAGCTTCTTTTAACTGACTCATTTTCAAGTCCAGTTGCCAGTCGGTTGACACGCAGACACGTGCAGAGTGGGTAATTGCTGACACTTAAACTTACATGTGCATAAAAAACGTCTCTCAAAGGAATGACTCACAACAAGATTCTCATCGTTCGCTTAAAAGTGCCGTTCAAAGGATTCGATTCATTCACAAACGTTATCTCTGGTTGAAGTTTCTCCTCTGAGTTCATGTTAATTTTCACTTGCATGGTGATGGCTTTCCCTTTTTGCAAAAAAAGCCAACTTTACGCCTGCGAGACAACGTGCAAAAGGTTCACTGATAAGCAGTGCTATCCATGTTAGCCCTTGCCCTTTGCTACAATTGAATTAAATAATTGGTAATTCCACCTAAACATGTCTTCAGCTGGTATAGGATTCCATTGCATCCAACTACAGTTGTTTTGCACCCAAAAAAGCTAATAATGCATTGAGCTAAGAGGATACACCAATAACTCAGACTATAGCTGTCCTATTTACCGGTAGTCTGGAGCAGGGATGTTTAACTTTTTTGTTGCATCTTTGCAGTTTATTAAATTTTGTTTCACCTACTCAGTGGCCTAGTGGTTAGAGTGTCCGCCCTGAGATCGGTAGGTTGTGAGTTCAAACCCCGGCCGAGTCATGCCAAAGACTATAAAAATGGGACCCATTTCCTCCCTGCTTGGCACTCAGCATCAAGGGTTGGAATTGGGGGTTAAATCACCAAAATGATTCCCGGGCACAGCACCGCTGCTCCTCTCACCTCCCAGGGGGTGATCAAGGGAATGGGTCAAATGCAGAGGACAAATTTCACCACACCTAGTGTGTGTGTGTGACAATCATTGGTACTTTAACTTTTAACTTAACTTTAACTTAATTAAATATGATAACATTACAGTGCTACTGTTGAGGAACTTGGACCAGTGAAAACTTTTAGAAATTGACATTTTAACCTCCACTGCACTTCATCATCAAGCCACGAGAGATGATGCTGGTTCTAAATTTAAGGATAATAGTGAAGGGAGAAGTTGGCACCAGAACATTTTGGGAATTGTGGCCCAGAAAACAATTTAGTTAAATAACCCTGGTCTCTAGAAGGTGTGTCAAACTTGTTTACATTGAGGGCCACGTTTCAGTTATGGGTGCCCTCAGAAAGCTGATTGTCACAGTAAATATACAATAATATTATTTTCAAACGCCTCAGATTTGTAGATTTAAAAAAAGGGACAATATATATTACTGAACATTTGACATGGAAATATGTAGGATTATTGCCAGAGGCAAATTTCCATCTCAATTTTCTTGATAAGTTGATGTTAAAATTACAACAAATAATAATAATAATAATAATAATAATAACTGGGATTTATACAGCGCTTTTCTAAGTACCCAAAGTCGCTTTACACGTGGAACCCATCATTCATTCACACCTGGTGGTGGTAAGCTACTTTCATAGCCACAGCTGCCCTGGGGTAGACTGACAGAAGCGTGGCTGCAATTTGCGCCAACGGCCCCTCCGACCACCACCTATCATTCATCATTCAGTTCACCGGTGTGAGTGGCACCGGGGGCAAAGGGTGAAGTGTCCCGCCCAAGGACACAACGGCAGCGATTTTTGGATGGTAAGAGGCGGGGAGCGAACCTGCAACCCTCAGGTTTCTGGCACGGTTGCTCTACCCACTACGCCATGCCGCCCCCAAACAGAGACTTGGTACACAGGTTAACAATATAAGCATGCAAAATTCTAAGGTTTAAATACCAAAGGTGCTGTTGTAGGCACTCACTCCCACAAATGTACCTTGTAAATTACATGAAACAATTGATAAATGCATAATTCATAACATACACTTCCATTTTATATTTATTGTTACACAATTGCCTGTGCATTTGATTATTGTGTAAAAAAACATTTTACACACAAACTGATAAGATAACATGCTTTGAAATAAGTCAGGGTGACAAGCAGATAAGTATTTTGATTTTTAACAAAATAACATGTCAGAAATATCTTAGGTCATATTCATTTTTTTCTATGTTTGAAACAATTCTGTGTGGTCTACATAACATGTACGGTAATTAGGTGGTTCTTTGATAAAAACTTTGCATAGATTATGTTTTACAGACAGTCTTCAAGTCGCTTTCTGACCGTCTCTTCAGGATGCGCCGTTTTGTTTTATGTGCGTCTTTAGCGCTTCAGAGACACAAGTTGAAACTATGTGATACCTTTTATTTGAAATGGCAACATTGAAGAATGTGTGTACTGTACGAGCCAGTCTGCCCCACAGCAAGATGATAGAGAAAAAGAAGAAACTTATTTGACTACAGCGTGGACTACAATGGCGGACTTGTGCAAAGCACTTCAAGTAAAACTTTACCAAATATGAAGAAATCCGCTGAAGTCACCAATAGGGAAAACGTCACAATATGGGGCAAATTCCAAACCGCTCGTTTGAAGTATAAAGAAAGACAAGATTGTTTGATAAATATCTGACATGCCTCCATGGTTAAATGTCACATTTAATTCATTATATTTGTTGCATTGTCCGATAATTTTACATTTAAAAGACTTACAAAAGCAATGTTGCTGCATGTGGGGCACATCTTGAAAAACACTTTTTTTTTTTTTTTTTTTACACAATTTATAGGAGGGTGTTCATAACCACTAACAGCACAGAAGGTCATAAAACGAATATCACTTAAACGTGACTGACATCCTTCTGTGTTCTTCAGGGTGAGCTCAACGGACACAATGGACTTGTTCCTTCCAACTTTCTAGAAGAAGTGCCTGATGATGTGGAGGTTTTTCTCACGGACTCACCATCTCGATACCCCCAGGACACGCCTACACGAATAAAGACCAAAAGGGTACATGCTCCTTTGCAGTACTAGCAAGCCTCATTTTGGTTTCTTCTATCCTGTGTGTGCGTGGGCCAGTGATTTGGGCCAAAGTGCATTGACATTTTAACTGTAAATAAATACAGTCAATCAAAATTAATGTTGACAGAACTAATATTTTTATGTTAATGGTGTTACCTTTGCAATTTTTATACTATATGGATGTATTTAAAAAAAAAAGGGGGAACTGCACCATTTTTGGGGGGATTTTTGCTTATCGTTTACAATCCTTATAAAAGACGAGAACTAAAACAACAATTTTTCTTGCATTTTAATTCATAATAATGGGCTTGTCTAGGTGGCTAGCAATGCAGCGAATGGGAGGAATCTATTCTGCCTCTAAGTCACTTAAAAAAACATCCAAAAACCACCAACAATACTTAATTTATGTTCCGTAACCTGGATAAGAATCAAGCTGTCGCAACATTGTTATTGTAAGAGTGAACACTGAGGTACTGTTTATCTAGCAGAGTAACACATCGCCTTGAGATGGCATGCTACGGCATTAGCCATGAGCTAGCTTTTGTGTCAACAGCTGAATGGCTTTTGAGTTTGTAACAACTTGACGCACTACGACACCAATCTATACTGACTGAGAAACATGATCATATTATTGTATCTGTAGAATAATAACCCACATTTCATGTTTTGTTTGTACACAGCTAAATAGACAGAGTATGTCGTGATAACAAGCATGACGTGCTGCATGTATCATGATAACATTTTGGTAAAGCTGGCCGGGGACGTTTCCAGTCGATTTTGGGTAAGCATGCCATTTATGTCGGCACAGCTTGGCTCCAAGTTCCGCATTTCACAGTTCCACCTTCCACATGAATCCTCATTCATCCAAAAATATCCATCTTCATCATGTATTACCAAGTCTGCCAAGATTAAAACACATGCATTTATTAACGGAAGTGCACTGCTATGTGAACGTAAATAAATGCGCTAAGGAAATAATTTCCAGTAATGCCTAAAATTACCAAAATAAGGTAAATATTGTGCACATTACATATTATGAACGTGCCTGTTACAACATATGTATACTTGCAGTGAGTATATAACACATTGAAGGGTTTGGAAGTTGTTTTAGAGGGCTTTGAAGGCTACAATGGTGACTCCCATTAGCCACATCTTAAAAGCGTTTATCTTAAAAAAATAAGACACGTGTGTTCTTTCACTCATAATGCGAATGATGTAAACGATTCCAAAAAAAGTGCAGTTCCCCTTACAACGAACACTTGCTTGAATTGTTACTAATACGGTTGTGAGTTTTGATGGATGTGGCGTGTAGGCCAGTATTTAACATGATAGTCACATTTTTGTATTTACTCATATTTTATCAGTACGTTTGTTAAGTACCGCCTGAAATAATTCTAATAAATGTGATGTTATTTTTCTGTATTAGAGACAATGCAATTGTTTCGGGAAAAAACGCATCAAAATATTTTTCTGTGTTGTAATTCAACATTTTCATCGTGCCAACTATTGAAATGCCGTCACCATCTATATTTTATTTTTATTTCTTTTCCTCACCTGCTTGGCAAAACAGAAGAAGAGCGTTCATTTCACACCTTAAAGGCTCTGTTTCCGTCACGTAAGTGAGCAACTGAGGATACAAGATTACGCTCCCCTCGTCTAATGCAGATGACATGGGTACCCTTAGTTTCTTGGTATGCAACACATACTACCACTTTATATTATTTTAATGCTCCTATACCTTCAGGCAGTACTAAGGTTTATACTGTATGTTGCTAGGTGACAGTAGCCCTAGCCAATGCATTAGACAAGACGTGTGGTATCTTCAGTTGCTTCTCCTCCGAGTGGTGTACATGACAATGTGTGTCTCCTACTGTAACCCATGCTAAGCTAAAAGGCAATCTTGCACTCTTCCCTGCCCTGCTAAAATCAAAATATATCAGTTAAAATCACACTTACATGAGTATGTTCACTACGAGTAGCACACTGCAGTAAAGAGATGCTGAAGCTATTGTAATTTTGATCAATATATGCTAAACTAGCTAAACAAAACATCTGCATCTTAGTTTTGTTTTATAGACAAATACAATGAGTGTAATATCTATTAATAGATATGTAATACATGTTAAATTATGTTTAGGTATGCCAAAGGCCAAAACCAAAGAGCCGTGGAGCCAAAATGTTCCCCAGATTGCACTTTGGAGACGCTTGGCCAATACAAATTCTATGCAGAGAGAAAGAAAAAACACACTAGAGATGTAATATGAGAATATAATATCACGGTTATTGTGACTAAAATTGATGAATGACGTAGCACTCCATATGAAATTGTACCGCAAATGTATTCCTGCTTCGTCAATGATTAGAATATTATTCTCCAGTTACACTAATCAAACATTGACCGAAGTAAATTTGAGATGGTTTTAAAATGTATGTTTTCATGTTGAAATTTACATTTTTCACTAAGAAAATACAGCAATATTTTCCCTGTGTATTTGTTTTCGGATACAAAGTAAATTCAAGTTTGATTTATTGAATGTCTAAAAATTGTTTCACATAAGTGTAAATAAATACAATTCCGCTGAGGGCCCCAATTTAGCCTGTGGCAGCCCTGCTTAATTATCAGTGTTGTTGAATGTGCTCCAAAAGTACTAATACACTCACACACTGAATTATTTTAACCTAAATGTATTTAAGACAAATTAGAAAGTATATTTCTACAGGGCAATTTAAGGGAGCCTTTTAGCTTATGATTACAGAAAAGGATCCCTCTGTAACCCAGTTGTATCTGCAGTCTCTACAGAGAAATCAATTTAAGAAATCGTTGTGATTTGTCCCTCTTGTTCTCCAAATGCAAAGTGTATTTGTGTAAGTGGCTGCCTTCATTGGGAAAAAGGTGGTCCTAGTGGATGCAACACGTGTTTTCTTTTGTTGAGGCAGCTTCATTCAGAAACAAAGACAAGCAGTGTGTTTGTACCTGGCAGACAGGGTGGGTGGAGCCTTGGAATGCTTGTAAGAAGTAGGACAGAGCTTTTGGTGTGACAGCTGGCTTTTTAACACCCTCAACTATCCCCTGTGGATCTTCCTTTAGGTTCCATGGGACGATTCAGGTCCGCCTAGAAGAGCAGGCTCGCCGACCGTGCGTCCACACATCATGCAGTACCATCAGGGCCCCTCTGGACATACACGCCTCCAAAAAGATAAAGAAACTTCACTGCGGAGGGAAGAAGCTGTTGCTCGACGCTGTTAACACCTTGACCTACACATACTGCAAGTGAACAGGCGGCATTAAATCTTGAGCTTTCTTACTTTTAAATATTACATCTCATTTTTACTGAGACTCAAGTGTGGATCCTTACCTCAGATGCATAATGCATGTTTCACATCAGCACCTGCCCTCCTGACCCATACCTAGCGAGAAAATCACTCAAGGAAAGTGGAACGTGTGCCTTCGCACAGTATGGCCAACATGCCGTTTTGCTTACTATCAAAGCAAGCACTCAGAATGAGCAGCAGGGTTATCTCCTTACTGCTGAAGTCCAACATCACACAGGTCAAACCTCCATATAATTGCCTTAATATCACAAATGAGTCCCTCTCCGCTGCACGAACAACAGCAACATGGAATTAAGGGCAACAAATCATTGAGGCAGGATGGCACCTGTGTGACAGCGCAGACTTCGAGACAGAAGTGTCACCTGTTGTCCTGTGTTGAAAGCATTTGATACTGTCAGGCAAGTATCCTGTTACAGCAGACAATTTGTAAACAAATATTGGGCTGTGGGATGTTGTGTGAACAGGTATTACAGTATTGCTTTAGTATTTTGAACTAAAGGTGGATAAATTCAGGATTTATGGTTATGTTACACATTCTGCTACATTCGAGAGTGAAAGAAGCTGTGTTCAATATATATATTTTTTTTAAAGTCACATTTGTATTATCTATTGTGACATTACGATTCATCCAATAAATTCAAAAATGCAAAAAAATAAAAACTGTCAGCAAATTTTACACCTTCAATTCATACCTTTTTAATAACTGACAGAAAGTATAAGTAATACTGGAGATTAGATTAACATTGTAGTTCACCTACCTCTTTACAGCACCTCTCACCTAAACCCCAATCCACTTAATTGGAAAGGTTTAATCAGTCACTCAGTCATGGTGCAGGTTATAAGTACTGTAACTCTATACATAGCCACAGCTCCTTATACTGTATGTAGTGAATGTACGATCAATTGAAAGCCATTGTATTTAGCCATCCCTATAAATTAATCCCCAAACATCTATAAAGGCGTGTCCTGTACACTTGCATTGACTTAAAACTGCCAAAAGAAATGGAGAAATATGAATGCACATTGTGGAAAATAAAGACTTTCTGGCCAGCCATGTCCACCTACACCCTTGTACCTATGTCTCAGTTCACATCGCTTCCTATCAATTTGTGTGACTGATGCTCTTTTGTAAATTGTAAATGTTTATACTTGATTTTCAAATTGCCTTTTTTGTACATTCACTTTATAATCAAGCAGTACAAGTGTTTCCCATGGTGTCTTGAAGACCTTTTTGTTTGCAATGTGTGCTAGCTTTATTATAAGAATAATCAGCCTATATTCATGGTTACAAACTACTGTGTGGGTGTGCATGTGCAATCTTTTTTTTAAAACAAGCTAAATAAATTTGATATTTTGTAATATTTGCAAGTCTGATTGATTTAACTCAAAATATGACACTGGTTTGAGATATTTTATTGAAGAAAAGTGTTCATTTGAGCAACTTATGCTAGACAATATCCAAAGCATTCCTGTGAACATTGCAATTTTTCAGGTCATTGTTTTCTCAAAGCACTCTAACTTAACCACAACTGGACTATTCAGATCAAATAGATTTTCGCATTAAAAGTCCATAAGTAGTACCATCTCTTAATAAAATAAAGACTTTGGATCCAGCAGCATCTCCTCAGTTTTTGAGCTGTCCTACTTATTATACACATTAACTAATAGGAATTTATACAGACCAGTTGCGATCTATTGATGGCTCTTGAACAAAAAAGTGTTACAATGCTCGTTTTTCCAAACAAAACAAAATTAGTACCAACTCTTTTTGCTTTAAACAAAACTATTGATGTTGGACAACGACAGTATGAAATGTAACAGCTCTGCTTAACATACCAAAATAAATGCCTTTCATTTGCCTTACAAACTAAAAAAACAAGGTCGAACAACTGATTGAGGCAAACAAGCACACTTTCTTCTACAAATAAAAGAGGAGGTTATCCAGCTCCATATTTGGCTCCTTGTGGATGCTTTGACCTACCAAGAAGGCCAACTTGTGGGCATACTGGCAGGGAGCAGGTACTGCAATTATCCCCTAAAAAACAATGTTCAGAATAATTAGAACAAATGCAAAAATAAGTAGATATATGAGTCATTTATTTCTAATGACAAGGGTGTCGTAGGAGTGATTCGGAAATAGGACTGTTGACTATATTTCAGAAAAACATTGTCAATATTAAACAGCAGACTGTAGTTTAGATTTTTGTAACATTAAATCAGTTGTCGCTGTTTTACTGCAGAGCAGGTTCGACGATGCTCCATATAACACTGAACTAGTTCTCTATCTAAACATCTTAACCTTTGTTCACAGGCAAAAACACAAGTGACTTGCCTGCCAGTTGTAGTACATGTGGCAAAGCTTGTACGTAAGCCGCTGCATGTGATCAGGCTTGAGTCCACTGGTGTCATACACAACATTGTAGTGGGTTGGAGAAACACTTCCAAAGTTGACTGCCTGGCTCACAATGTAGAAGTCATACCTGGCAAAATGTATGATTGTCCATTTAGGATTAGTACTTTTGTCAAAGCACTAGGTTGTGTACATTTATGAAATACCCAAACTGATCAGAAATCATTTGTGTGGCAAAAGATTGACTAACAAGTCATTGACCGATGTTACACCACTCTGAGAAAGACCACTTAGTTGTGTACACAGTTAATTAGGATCTATCTTAAGAGAAAAGATAGGACTTAGAGAAAAACAGGTTACCATTCTGGACGGGTGACTTCCGAGTCAACAACAGTCCCTGGAGGTGGGTTGTACATCTTTCCATTGCTGTACTCAAATAACCTGCAGGTAATGCGCTTCTTCACCACCACCACCGTCAGCTTTGGCCTGCAGAAATTGAGAAGTTGTGAGATACAGTATGTGCGGAATGGGCACTGAGGTTTCAAGGTCATATTAAGACACTTGCATGTAATCTTGACCCATGGTTTTGATGGAGTCGATGATCTGAGCGACCTCGTAGTCGACCACACTGTGCAGCTGGCCGTCTCCCACTCCATCACGATACACAATGATACGTGTTGGAAGGCTTTTGTTTAACTTGTAGTAGTTTTTGAGTGCACCTGCAGGTAAAAATGTTTAATACTAGCAGTAGGAATCTTTTTTTGGGAATCTATTTTAATAGACTTGCCAGCAAAGGCCATCTTCAGCCCGTCCATAATTTCCTGCCCTTTGTTTTGCAGTTTGACCTTTGAGTACCACCTTGACAAAAAAAATAAGTTATCCTTTCCAAGTCACTTTTGCACAGCTATAAGCAAGACAGATTGTCAGGCTATTGTGATTTCCCAAACCTGCTCATGTTCTGATTGAGACTAGCCACCAGCGCACCAATGGACCTCTTCTCCGAAGATGTATCATGGTAGCAGTCAATGCCCACAATCATGAGCTGCTTGAGCTGCACAAAAAAGGACCATTTAACTATAATATTGATTATAATACACACAGCCCACCATGCCTGTTATTACAACTACAGTACATACACTGCTTAGCTGTGTATAAACAAAGCATGAAATGTGGGCTAATACTTTACAGATACTGTATTATTGTTCATGTTTTCCAAGCAATACAGATTGGTGTCCTATCCAATTGTGTTATGTATTACGAACTCAAAATTATTCAACTGCTGATGCAAAAGCTGGCTTATCTCTTTCCATAGCTAACTTAATGGACTTAGCATGCCGTCCCAAGACAATGTCTTACTCAACAGAAAAAGTTTCTCAGTGTTCGCTCTTACAATGAAGTCGCTACAGCTTGGTTAGTATACAGGTTATGTAACACAAACGAAGTAATGTTGGCGGTTTTTGAATGAATTTTCAAAGGGACTTAGCGGCAAAAACGATTGCTCCCATTAGCTGCATCGCCAGCCATTGTAGGCATATCTTAACATCTGCTGGGGGGTTTGGAGGTTTGAGATAGTAATGCTGACAAAATATATGCAATTCAAATGTCCATTACAGAGGATGCTGGTTCTCAGGCATATACAACATAAGAATAATCAGTGTTTCCCATATATTAATTTACTCATGGCGGGTCGCCACAAATTTAAGGCTACCACAAGAAAAATAAAAAATAATAAAATTATATATACTGTATATTAGGGCTGTCAAATGAGTAATTTTTTTAAATCAGATTAATCACACTCTTAATTAATCATGACTAATCACAGGTTATTACTCGCTTGCATAATTAACATTTGCTAAAGAAAATACCAATATTTGGACACAATGCAATTTTGTTGTCAAAATGTAATCAAAGCACATTTTATGGAGGGGAGTCCCGGACAGCATATTCAAGTCTGCCAGCTGTTCAATCCCAACTACAGAAAAAGCATAGCAGTAGCCAAGCAAAGTAATGCACATTCTAATTGGTTGAAGTCAGTACATCTTTATTATTGTATAATCTGGGTAATGTCCCAACCCAGACTTGACACTTGTTTTGACCCTTCGTTGGCATCTGTCCATGCGCATTGTGATATTACTTAACGTTCACTTACCTAAATCGACTTATTATACTACTTGGATATGGCCAGCCAAAAATATTAGATAGGCATATAAACAAAAAAGGACATTTAAACCTGCAGCTTCAATCCAGTCTTACTTACAGGGATTTCCACGCTCCAAAGCTCTCCTCCAATTTTGCAGGCCATCTGCAGTGCAATCTTTGTGGCAATGGTCATGAGGGCCTGAGGTCGGCCGAGGGTCCGGGCCAACACACATTGGCTGGGAGTGGGGCACTCTACACAGAGGTATTTCTTAACACTGTTGTAGTTGTTCTGCCTGTTATTGGAGAGGACCACCACCACCTGAGAAGTGTGATATTGCAATGTTAACCATATTTATTTAACTTTGAACACAAGTACATGAGCAGTTGAAATAAAAAGCATGTTTTTGCTACAATTAGTAAAATACAATTCATAAAGTGCAGAACTGCCAACACTTGTTTGCAATCTAATAAAACTAATTCCATGCACTTTAGTCTAAGCCCATTACTTGGCAAACCTCAATGTTTGGGTTAAGGTTCTGTGAGAATCCCAGGATTCATTACATTTCTTCATCTGAGAGACGACTCCTACGCACTGAATTTTAGAATAAACACATCTAACATAACATTGATTAAAAAATGTGTTATGTGGTAGTTTAAGATGGCTGGACAAATCCCATGCCGACGATTAAGTTCTCAAATAACTAGTTAAGTGATTTATGGTTCACCTATGTGATAAATAAGATTACCATTTGTTTTATTAAATAAGGTTCAATAAGTTTAAAGATTTTTATTTGTATTTTGTTAACATTTGGAGTGAAAACATTTACTTAAACTGTATAATATAGTACATCCGACTTCCTTGCTTAATCCATTCCATAATTTAATTCCACATATTGTATATGCTAAAGGTTTAAAGAGTTGTACGTGCATACAGATGTTTTAAACTAGATTGTTCTTATTTATATTTCTCTTTTGTTGAGTACAAATGTACATTCTTGGGTAACAAGTTATAGTTTGCTTTGTACATAATTTTAGCAGTTTGCTAACGCATGGCAGATGATCACTGATGTCGGATATTTGCAGACCACTTGTGGTACGATCAAAATATGTGTGGCACTGTGTCCCGAGATTCTGCTTGGCCTTTTGATTTTTGGGTATAAACTTGTGCTATACATTGAGTGTCTATGAAGTAATTCATGGACTTTCATTTGTTAGGGTTCAAGAGGTCAATGTTGAAGTCACCACGTACTGTAAGCAAATTACATTTTGACTGATTTTAATAAAAGTCGCTTTTATCCAGTTCTCAAACGTGCCAATGTTTGACTTAGGTATTCTTAATATACAGCAAATTAATGTTTTTTCATGACATATTTCAATGGTTTAACTTCCTAAAATATTATCGTTAGCTAATGACATTTTTTTTACGACTTGTAATTCAAGTTCTTCATCATGTACGCAGCTATCCCTCCTTCGTTCTTATTGGTTCTGTATAATTTAGTTTATATCCTTCCAGCTCAAATGGTAGAGTGGCCGTGCCGGCAACTTGAGGGTTCCAGGTTCGATCCCCGCTTCCGCCATCCTAGTCACTGCAGTCGTGTCCTTAGACCAGACACTTTACCCACCTGCTCCCAGTGCCCACACTGGTTTAAATGTAACTTGGATATTGGGTTTCACTATGTAAAAGCGCTTTGAGTCACTAGAGAATGATGTGTTTGACAAGTACTCTTGTTTCTGGACCTCTATTTAGTTTGATGTAGATTTTGCCGTTGGTACTCCAGGTTCCCAGAATTATCCCGTTTTCTCAAGTCGTGTATAGCATTGCGTTTAGTGAAGTCCTCGTTCATGTACAAAACCCAAAATCAGTGAAGTTGGCACGTTGTGTAGATCGTAAATAAAAACAGAATACAATGATTAGAAATCCCTTGAAACCTATATTCAATTGAATAGACTGCAAAGACAAGACATTTAATGTTTAAACTGAGAATTATTTTTTTTTTGCAAATTATCATGAACTTAGAATTTAATGGCAGCAACATTGCAAAAAATGTTGGCACAGGGACATTTTTACCACTGTGTGACACGGCCTTTCCTTTTAACAACACTCAGTAAACGTTTGGGAACGGAGGAGACCAATTTTTGAAGCATTTCAGGTGTAGTTCTTTCCCATTCGTGCTTGATGTAAAACTTAAGTTGTTCAACATTCCGGGGTCTCCATTTTGGTATTTGACGCTTCATAATGCGCCACACATTTTCAATGGGAGACAGGTCTGGACTACGGGCAGGCCATTCTAGTACCCGCGCTATTTTACTACGAAGCCACGCGGTTGTAACAGATACAGAATGTGGCTTGGCATTGTTTTGCTGAAATAAGCAGGGCCGTCTATAAAAAAGATGTTGCTTGGAATGCAACATGCTGTATGTTGCTCCAAAACCTGTATCACTCAATCAAAGTGGATTTATATAGCCCTAAATCACAAGTGTCTTAAAGGGCTGCACAAGCCACAACGACATCCTCGGCTCAGATCCCACATCAGGGCAAGAAAAAAACTCAACCCAATGGGATGACAATGAGAAACCTTGGAGGGGACTGCAGATGTGGGGACCACCGCCCCGCCGGGCGAGCGGTGCAATGGATGTCGAGTGAATCTAGCATAATAGTGTGAGAGTCCAGTCCATAGTGGATCTAGCATAATAGTGTGAGAGTCCAGTCTATAGTATGTACTATCCATCCATTTTCTACTGCTTGTCCATTTCCGGGTCGTGGGGGGTGCTGGAGCCTATCTCAGCCTTTCAGCATTAATGGTACCTTCACAGATGTGAAAGTTACTCATGCCTTGGGGACCAATACACCCGTACCATCACAGATGCTGGCTTTTGAAATTTGCGCTTTTAACAGTCCCAATGGTTGACCTCTTTGGTCCGGAGGACACGACGTCCAGTTTCCAAAAACAAAGGTGTGTGCACGTGCAGTGATTTCTGAAGATTCTCTGAACCTTTTGATGATGATGATATTACGGACCGTAGATGGTGAAATCCCTAAATTCCTTGCAATAGCTCGTTGAGAAATGTTGTTCGTAAAACTGCTCGACAATTTGCTCATGCATTTGTTCACAAAGTAGTGACTCTCGCCCCATCCTTGTTTGTGAATGTCTGAGCATTTAGTGGAAGCTGCTTTTATTCCCACCTGTTCCCAATTAGCCTGTTCACCTGTGGGATGGGGCTTCACGGTGGCAGAGGGGTTAGTGCATCTGCCTCACAATACGAAGGTCCTGAGTAGTCTTGGGTTCAATCCCGGGCTCGGGATCTTTCTGTGTGGAGTTTGCATGTTCTCCCCGTGACTGCGTGGGTTCCCTCCGGGTACTCCGGCTTCCTCCCACTTCCAAAGACATGCACCTGGGGATAAGTTGATTGGCAACACTAAATTGGCCCTAGTGTGTGGATGTGAGTGTGAATGTTGTCTGTCTATCTGTGTTGGCCCTGCGATGAGGTGGCGACTTGTCCAGGGTGTACCCCGCCTTCCGCCCGATTGTAGCTGAGATAGGCTCCAGCGCCCCCCGCGACCCCAAAGGGAATAAGCGGTAGTAAATGGATGGATGGTCCTGTGGGATGTTCAAAATAAGTGTTTGATGAACATTCCTCAACTTTCTCAGTCTTTCTTGCCACTTGTACCAGCTTTTTTGAAACATGTTGCAGGCATCAAATTCCAAATGAGCTAATATTTGCAAAAAATTAAGTTTACCAGTTTGAACGTTAAGTGTCTTGTCTTTGCAATTTAGTTAATTGAATAAAGGTTGAAAAGGATTTGCAAACCATTGTATTCTGTTTTTACAATTTACACAACCTGCCAAATTCACTGGTTTTGTACACATGTTGTACCTTTCCGTTTCTTTCCTTGTTTCAGCAATGCCATTCCTGGCAAGCTTCATGATGACTGGCTTGGTGGTGGTGTTTCTTTAATTGAGTGGAATTAGGGCTCGGCTATACGGACCAAAACTTATACCGCGGTATATTTAGTTCAAATACCGATATATCGTATATACAGGTATCTTAAAAAACTTGCAAAGTGCCCAGGGTTGCCTTAGTGTTTTATGGCTAGATAACAGTGTTGAGCGTACTCAGATTATGTTTGTTGTAAGTACTAACGTAACGCCTTCTTTATTATAAAAGGAAATAGTTAGCCGTTACGATGTCAAAGCAATTTTCGTTTGTTTATGTAAGGTTTATAGCCTCACGCGTGTGCACGGGATAGATGGAGCTTCAGCGAGCTCACTACGGTGAAAACCTCTGGCTGTTAGGTTTAAAGTTACTTGTCACCCACCCAGCCAGTATACTACAGTAGGTTAGTTCGCATGGGCTATGGGCAGAGGCACTTTTGAACAGAGTTGTAGCTAAACATTTGACACCGATCTAACAGCAGAGGTGCCATCGTTAGCTTCTGTGCTAAGTCGCTAACTGATGTGAACAACTTAAACAGATGAGATTGATAGTAAAGTCACTACAAGAGAGATATAGGAAAAAAAAGGAAAAAAGTTTGATGTGTTATTATTAGCCTGCATAAACACCCAAGGGGCAGGGGTGAGCCAAATAGGATGCCCTGTGCTTCACCTGTCAGGCGCAGACAAGAGCAAATGGCCGTAACAAAGGCACATCAAAAATACCGGTATGGCGGTACGGTCTTAAATATATACTGCTTTCTAAAATATACCGATATTAACTATGTTACTGGTATACCGCCCAGCCCTAAGTGGAATGCAAGCCTCGATGGTGTTAGTATAGACGTCAATTACCTTTAAATTCAGGAAGTTGACCACTTGTCCCCAGATCATTGATATCATGTTGTCTGGCATTTAACCGTTGGTGCAATGTTGCTTTCTCTTCTACAAGCATCTTCATCTCCTGTCTTAGTGCTGTGTTATGTTTACTGAGAATCTTCCATTTTTTCTCTGAACTTTCTCATTTTATCATATTATCACAATATTCCTTTTTCTATCCGTTTTTGGAGAATTGACATAATTTTACATACAATTTAAAATCTGTTCTTTAGTTAATCAACATTTTTTTTTTTTTTAACACTATTGACATTGCCCTGCAGACTTCCTTTCAACGTTCTTAAATCCGTGTTCTCTTCGGTCTGGTATTGCTCTGTTGACTTTGTCTTATGCTCTTGGTTGCTAGGCAGCCAAGTGAAGCCGTATGCGTTAGCATTGGCAGAAAGCATCATCTATAACTTGTTTGTCCATGTACCTTGAGTTGGCTAGAGCTATGTAAGCCTTTCTTGTAGATCACTGTTTGGTCAGAAACACTTAAAATGTGTTAAACTCTCACGGTTTCGTTGTTTAGCTTCGGGTCCGTGATTGAATAAGCATTTAAGTGAGATAGTTACATTTACGTGTTTTTCTGTTTTAGTAGGCTGTTGATCGACCACGTCGTCATCCTTTTGAAATCTTGACAAAATAAGCGATATTTTGTGCACACACAAAAACATCAATCCGGGAGTTTTGTAACTTGGATGTTGGTAGACAAAGGCAATATTAGTAGGGATGATGTTCGTTAAGAAATTATCGAGTTCGAGCCCATTATCGAATCCTCTTATCGAACCGATTCCTTATCGAATCCAGATAGGTTGTTGTTGTGTGTTCCAAATGCCATAGATGTTTCGTGACTGGGCCGGCACGCTGTTTATATAGTGGAAAAGCGGACGTGACTGAGGACAGCATGCGGCCGTTATAGGGTAAAGGTTTCAGGTGAGAGAGGACGCTAAAGGCACGCATATAGTGCTGCTATGTGCGTTGTAAATAAAAAAAACGCTGAGAAACACATCACCAACATGGACAAGGTGCTTATGTTTTAAGCTAGCGTATGTTTAACCATGCCTGCGCCCAAAAATACGCTGCGCCTTATTTATGCATTAAATACAGAAATAGCACCCGAAACTGACACGGCGCACCCTATGGTCGCGAAAATACGGTATAGTGGCTTCGATAACGGGAACCGGTTCTCAAAAAGGGATTCGAATCCATGGAATCGGTTCTTTTCTTATCGAATAATCGGGAGAACCGGTTTCGAACATCATCCCTAAATATTAGGGAGTCTTCCGGAGAACCGAGACAAGTTGGAAGGTCTGAGAATGTGTCAAAACCCTAACAGACATAAACTAAGATTTTGAGTACCTTTATTTTTAAAATGTGCTGCAGGCCAATTATGGTGCCTGGACTGTATTTTAAACCTCCCTATTTTAATAGTTTTCACTGTTGACACGCGACGTGACACACTCGGTGAGAAACCACAATTTTTGACTATTGGCATGGTAATAGAAGTGGTAATATTTGGGCACCTCCCAAATTAGGTTATGTTTACATTATAAAACAATTCATGTATCTTTGGTTATTATATTGTATATTATCTGGTGTATTATCCATTGTATATTATATATAATAAATATTTATATTTATGTTAGAAGGCTTCTCCCTTTGGCTACTGACGGAAGATTTATTGCATTATTTCCATTTTTTGATGGAGCGCACAGCTTTCATGAACGGCTAGATATGTGAGAACTGTAACTGACTGCTAGATAAATAATTGTCCTTACTTGGTGTGCAGGCGTCCTAGTTGTAATTTCCATGCCTTTAACAACAGAATGCCAGGCACTTTGCCCCCAGTTATGCAAGCTTCCATTCAGACAAGTTGTCACATTTGCATTGTAGATATCCTTTCATGACTTATTGATCTATCAATTTTTTTTCATAGCCATTTACTCTGTTGTAACTTGGTTCTAGTTACCTGAAACAGGAGAAATGTATCCAAATTGCCCAATGCAAATTCAAGGGTGCATGCCAGGTCAAAATATTACTACATGTTGGCAGTTCTGCAAATAAGTCACTACAGTAACAACTACATGCATTCCAATTATAAAAAAAACACTGCCACCAACCATCTGTATGTGATTTCCAACATTGTGCTGCAGAGTTCTCAAGAGAGACTCCGGATGATCTTCATACTCTATCCTGAATAACACACCCATATACTTTAACAGGATAATAAGAGGGACAACACAGGAACTGCACTTTTTTGGAACTTTTACCATCTTTCACAATCCTTATGTGAGACAAGAACACACCTTTTTTAATGCATTTTAACAAAAATGCTAGCAAGAGGTGGCCAACAATGCAGGTAATGGGGATTCCATTTATTGCATCTATGAAGCGCTCTAAAAAAATACCCAAAACCCTCCATCAATGTTTTACGTCATACTGTAAGTATGTATGTAATGTGACAAGCACATTCATAACATGTAATATTTAAGTATTTTCATAATTTTAAGCATTACAGTGGCTTATTGATTTTACAGAGCGCATCACAACGTTCACCTTTTCTTTCAAAAAACTACAACTAGTAATCATGGCAGACTTCATGATAGCAAAGAATTATTTTTGGACAAACGATGATCCAGCACCTTAAAAGGGGAACTGCACTTTTATTGGAATTGTGCCTATTGCTCAAAATTATATTGAAAGACATGACAAATAGATTTTTTTTATTCATCCATCCATTTTCTACCGACAAGTTGCCACCTCATCACAGGGCCAACACAGTTAGACAACATTCACACTCACATTCACACACTAGGGCCAATATAGTGCATTCAGAAAATAAATAAATGCGATCAAAAGTCGGCTTACAATGGAGCCTAAGGCAGTCGTTCATTTCTGCCGATAGACCCTAAAAACATCCAAATACCTCCAGTAGGGTTTTATGTAGATGATGTAAGCATATATGTACGTAGTAATGAGCACATTTACAATTAGAGATGATATTTACGTATTTTGATCATTTTATGCATACACGACGCATTAATTTAAAAAACGCATCATGTATGCTTTTTTACTTCAGTAGTGATTTCTGCTCACTGCAGACTTTATGACAACCAACAATAAGAATACAACATCACTTACTGTTGTATAAGGTCTGCTGTCATTAGGAAGCCGACTGCTAGGAAATTCATATATTGCCATTTAGATACAATAATTTCTCAAAATCCTTGCGAAGAAAGGGGGCAGGGAGAAACTCTTTGAATAATTATGTGTAGGTTATCACACAACTTTAGTATGCTTAAAGTCTGTTGCTATAGTTATTAGCTATTGTGCACAAGCTGTACTTTTTCTATCTGTACAAGGACAAAACTTCTTGTCTGAGGCCTGGCCTCAGCCGCAGATGTTATCTTTGTTTTAGCCCACTAACAGCCAAGGACTTCAAGGACCTCAACGAAGATAAGATGACAGCACGCAGACGAAGCAGAGACAAGACAATCATAAGGCCCCAGCACATTCTGTCACGTATTGAGCGTACTGGAAGCTGCTTTACATGAAATGTGTGGCCACTCCTTTTAGAGGCAGCCTCAGTGATGTAACCAGGGACCTCCCAAATAAATAAGGAGCGCATGGGACTGTTAGCTCAGAGCGTGGTGGGAAATTGTAACTGAGCGTGCAATCCCAAACGTCTCTCCTCATTGAGCCAAATTGAACTCTGTCTCTGCATGATCCCTTGCTTCTTGTCTGTTTAATAGATGTCATCAGTGTTTGAACCTGACTGAAACAAGTGCCTTTCGTGTTGTCCTCGCCAGTCCAAGGTAATTTATGTCCCAAATTGTCGGATTATATCAACAGCCGCCTTCTGTCCAGGTGAGAGACAGAATTTATGATCCACAATAAACTTAAAAGGACCTGGGAAACGAGGAAGCAGCTGATAAGTCGATGTAAACATCGGCACACAGCGTCACTATAAATAGTTTGTCTGCGTTAGCGCTTATAATATGAATATCTAATACTTGGTTAATATTCAAGTCACGAAATGTAAATTGAATATAGTTGGTGCTTTTTGAATGGTTATCGGATTTTATGGGTGGAATGTTGGATCTCTTATTGACTCCGCTGTAAAGGGACTTTTATTTGCGTTTAATATTTAGAATGCATTAAAAATAAATCAATTTGTCATCATGGAAAAAATCCAAAACAAGGTGCAGTTCCTCTTTCAGTCTGAATATAAAACTGATGGGCTAAAAGTTTTAGATGCCAACCAAGGTTGATATGCAGATCCAGCTTTAGTGAAACATTTAGCTTCATGTTGCATTATTTGATAAGACATTAAGCGTCATGTAGCACTATTGCCTAGTGCTAAAAAATAAAGAAACTACAAACCAAATAAAACAATCACTTATTGTACAATGTCCGCTTTCACTGGGATGCTGACTAATGGGATGTTTATATCTTTCAGCAAAGGACTTGTGTTCCCCATTTAGCTAATAAATTAATCACAATCCTCACTCCTGGTGTTAAAACTTATTTTTTCTTCTAAAACAAGCGTCTTTTTGCAATGTCTTCTTGCCTAAATTGAATTTCAAAGTTGACCAATCTCTCAGCCTATGCCCACAACCTTCTACTATACAGGTGAGAGGCATGATTTATGCAATGCAGCAGCCCACCGGCTCAATAGCTACATAAGCTAGGTGCCGCTTCAGTAAGTCATCGGTGTTAGCACTCATAGTAACAATGTCGCTAATACTTGGTGAACATGCAGATCACGAGATGTAAATGGAGAATTTGGCGGTTTTTGGAAATTTCGTTAAAGGGCGTCATGGGCGAACAGATGACTCTCATTTGCTACATTGTTAGCGGTCAAGTGAATCCTATATTACAACTTGGCATGCATAAAAAAACCTATTCTTTTTCTCACTGCAAATAATTCCAAAAAGTGCAGTTCACCTTTAAAAAGACATGACACTCACATTACAGGTTTATCCAACGGAATCCCAAGTGGTCCTGTGACTTTTTGAAGGGACTGTAGGAGGCTCTGAGCTTCCCTGCTGTTTCGTCTAGTGTAAAGTAGAAGCCACTTTTGAAAAGGAGGAGAGTAGATCACAGGCAGTCCGCGCATTTCTTTTGCCCATTCAGCTGTTCGGGGGTTGTAGGCATACTGTGGAGTAAGATTTTGTCAGTATCTTTTTAAAACACATAGCAAAGTGTAACACTGAAGCATAATCATACAGATTTTGATCCCTGGATAATCCTTTCTGAGGGGAGGACTCGGCCAGTCAGATTTAGGAGTTTCTTATCAAAGTTGAGTCCCCACTTCTCCAACTCTTCCTGTGCTTCAGCATTCCTGTAAAGTAATTTTTTTTTAGTTTATGTTCCAATCTTATATGAGCTGAGATATAAAGATACCCATCTGTTTCTTTGTACACACAAACGAGGCCTATTATTCCTAATTAGATTGAACCCACCTACCTTATTACTGCACAGTTGGGAGACAGGTCATACTTTAATACTTCGGACATCCCCTACATAGTTTGAATCATCATAATAAAATAGTGGCCACCTACTTATTAATGCACTCTGCAAATCCGAGAAGGCGCCCAGCCCTCTGTTCTGGTGCCAGCTTGGTATGACTACTCAGGTCCTTCATAATGGTGTAATCTGCACGCATTTTGTCGGTCAAGCCTAATACACACACAATTTTCATATAGATTAACACATATATACATACACATACTGTATATACACATGGACAGTATATATATTAGGTGTTTGACCAGATGTTTTAAGAAATCTTGTGAGATTAAATTGTGACAATAGCTCTCATAAAAAAATAAGTTTGGTTTTTTGGAACATAACACGCGAGGGGTTGAACCCGCACATGTAATGCTTTGCACAAACCGAGAGGTAGCAAACAAAGCTACCCTCAGCATTTCCTGCGCCAGTGGCGCAACTCACTAACGTGGACAGGTATGGCAAGTTTCTCACATATGTACAAATAAGGGCTGTCAACGTTAATGCGTTAACGCACGCGATAAATAAAAAAATATCGCGTTATCATATGTGAGGGGAGATTATTCACATCCCAGTTAAGGCTTAACACATTCTGTGATCACAATTGTATTTTGGGAGGACGAAGAACGACTCATTTATTTCAATGGGCAGGTCTGATTTGAGGTACGAGTAGTAATGTGCGAGTCATGAACGAATCGCTCAAACTCTCAAGTTTATTACTGAATCAGCACTCCCGAGTTCCCATCGCCATTAACTCTATCAGTGACTCGCCCCTGCCACACTAGCCAGTCAAGAGGATAAACCATGTAATATGAAGTTAATTATTCCAGTAAGTCTGTGTTTTTATAAATGTATTAGACCCATAGAAACGACTACAAATGTTTCTTGCCTTGCATCAACTCTCCTTTCCATTTCCTGCGCAAGCTGAATCACTCGCTGTCACAGTTTGCAGTGTGCTGCTGCAGGTGCTTGACGAAGACTCACTGAATCGGTTACCGAGTGAACGAACTAAGAAGTGAGCGATGGGTCTCACTGATTCACTGACATTTACTTACTGGTCATTGGGGGCAGGACCATTGATGTGGGTGAGTCAGGAGGGAACCATTGAAAACTACAAACCTCGTTTCTATATGAGTTGGGAAATTGAGTTAGATGTAAATATAAACGGAATACAATGATTTGCAAATCATTTTCAACCCATATTCAATTGAATGCACTACAAAGACAAGATATTTGATGTTCAAACTCATAAACTTGATTTTTTTTTTGGAAAAAGTAATTAACTTAGAATTTCATGGCTGTTACATGTGCCAAAGTAGTTGGGAAAGGGCATGTTCACCACTGTGTTACATCACCTTTTCTTTTAACGATACTCAATAAACGATTGGGAACCGATGAAACTAATTGTTGAAGCTTTGAAAGTGGAATTCTTTCCCATTCTTGTTTTATGTAGAGCATCAGTCGTTCAACAGTCCGGGGTCTCCGCTGTCGTATTTTACGCTTCATAATGCGCCACACATTTTCGATGGGAGACAGGTCTGGACTGCAGGCAGGACAGGAAAGTACCCGCACTCTTTTTTTACAAAGCCACGCTGTTGTAACACGCGCTGAATGTGGCTTGGCATTGTCTTGCTGAAATAAGCAGGGCCGACCATGAAAAAGACGGCGCTTAGATGGCAGCATATGTTGTTCCAAAACCTGTATGTACCTTTCAGCATTAATGGTGCCTTCACAGATGTGTAAGTTACCCATGCCTTGGGCACTAATGCACCACCATACCATCACAGATGTTGGCTTTTGAACTTTGCGTCGATAACAGTCTGGATGGTTCGCTTCCCTTTTGGTCCGGATGACACGATGTCGAATATTTTCAAAAACAATTTGAAATGTGGACTCGTCAGACCACAGAACACTTTTCCACTTTGCATGAGTCCATCTTAGATGATCTCGGGCCCAGAGAAGCCGGCGGCGTTTCTGGATGTTGTTGATAAATGGCTTTCGCTTTGCATAGTAGAGCTTTAACTTGCACTTACAGATGTAGCGACAAACTGTATTTAGTGACAGTGGTTTTCTGAAGTCTTCCTGAGCCCATGTGGTGATATCCTTTAGAGATTGATGTCGGTTTTTGATACAGTGCCGTCTGAGGGACCGAAGGTCACGGTCATTCAATGTTGGTTTGCGGCCATGCCGCTTACGTGGAGTGATTTCTCCAGATTCTCTGAACCTTTTGATGATATTATGGACCGTAGATGTTGAAATCCCTAAATTTCTTGCAATTGCACTTTGAGAAACGTTGTTCTTAAACTGTTTGACAATTTGCTCACGCAGTTGTGGACAAAGGGGTGTACCTCGCCCCATCCTTTCTTGTGAAAGACTGAGCATTTTTTGGGACGCTGTTTTTATACCCAATCATGGCACCCACCTGTTCCCAATTAGCCTGCACACCTGTGGGATGTTCCAAATAAGTGTTTGATGAGAATTCCTCAACTTTATCAGTATTTATTGCCACCTTTCCCAACTTCTTTGTCACGTGTTGCTGGCATCAAATTCTAAAGTTAATGATTATTTGCAAAAAAAAAAAAGTTTATCAGTTTGAACATCAAATATGTTGTCTTTGTAGCATATTCAACTGAATATGAGTTGAAACTGATTTGCAAATCATTGTATTCCGTTTATATTTACAACTAACACAATTTCCCAACTCATATGGAAACGGGGTTTGTACATTTGCATCTTAGTGAGGCTGTTGTCCTGTTAATTTAATATTGCACTGTTAAAACCGTATCTTGCACGTTTCCACGATGTGTGAATCATGTATTGATGTACAGTATCAATATCCAATATCAAGATCTGATAGCTCAGTTACAGCTCTTTTTATTACCAAATCTGTGTTGTGTTTTATGTTGCACGATTGCACCAAGAAAAATTCCTAGTTTGTGAACCCGTTCTCAAACAATGGCAATAAAAACTATTCTGATTCTGATCAACACATCACTGACAATCTAGTGGATTATAAGATGTCTTTATTGCAGTGTCTTGTAACACCCTGCACATTGAATGGTGGTGAGTCCACTTTGTTTACCCGTAATTCACAGGAATCTCTCAAAAAGCTTCAACAATTGTGAGAATTTCCTTCGATATATACCACCTTTTAACCGGCAACAGGCGCTGTTACACCACTTCTTCCATCACGTATGATAGAAAGACTTATTTATCACACAATGGCAATATAGTGATCTCATTCAAATTGCTTTAATATTATACACCGTTACATGAGGAACCCACAGGTAGAGAGAGACATGAGTGTTTGGCAAAAACTTTACACGCCGTTAACTATTACGACTCTGCATGTTAAAACTAAGTAAACTTATCTAATTGTTTTTACAATTGTCGAATCAATACTGTTACTCTAAAGTTGTGCACCATTAACTTTTTCGAGTGTTAATAGGATTACTTGTTACTGTACATATGTGCGACTCCCTACGCATGCGCCTTGTGATTGCGAGTCTTGTGCAGTCGCCAATAATGTGCAATAATCTACACATGCGCTCTGTGATAAGTGAATAGAGTGGGGGCAAGCTTTAGCATGCAGTAACCATGCGCAAGCTTTTGCGCATGCTTTTTGTGATGAGTGAATCGATTCACTTTGTTGAGTGACTCACCAGGTACCAAGTCTGTAAAAAGAATCACGTTTGCCATCACTAGTTATGAGCGTTTTGGGTTATAAGCTTGGTTGTGTAACAGAATGTGCTTGTGAATATAAGTACCACAGTAATTTTCATTACAGTTTACAGCTCCTTCACATTCATTGTTTGGCGCTCAAATTAGTAAATACATTGCAAAACCTATCTGAGCCTTTATTCTTCATCTGAATTGAATTTCACATCAATTAATTGTACTCTACAGCACAATATTCTATTTTTAATGCAAATTTATATGTATAATCTGTATCTTTAAGGAAATCACAGTACCGTATTTTCTAGACTACAAGTCGCTACCTTTTCCCCCAAAGCTTTGAACCATGCGGCTTATACAGTATATAGATGCTGCTGATCTATGGATTTTACTTAGCTAATGGCTAAATTATGGAATGGATTAAGCAAATAAATCAAACAATGCACTAAAGTTATCCACTTTCAGAAACTGTTCAAACTCAGTGTTTACAAAGTACAAGGAAGAAGAATCCTGATAAATCTTACAGAAGATGAATTAAGATAATTACTTGTGTTTTGTTTGATCAGCCATCTTACTACCATGTAACAGGCACTGTTTGGAAACCAGGTATGTAAATAAACATTTACAAAATCAATCTTTGAAAATATCTCCATTCACAACGTACAAGTATATATCTGCGGTGCGGCTCATTTATGAAAAAAAAATGTCTTCTTCTAAACTTCATTAGGTGCAGCTTATATACGGCTGTGGCTTATAGTCCAGAAAATATGCTAATTATACACAACACATAATAATGTAGAGTTCTACACAGTTCGGACCTGTTAGGTAGCAAAATTCTGGGATGAGCATAACAGGTCCAGCAGGAGTTTGACCAGGACGACCCCTCCTCACATTGCTGACCAGCAGCACTTGGTTGCCATCAGTGATTTCCAGGCCATATTGCTGGAACACAATTCAGGATTAATGACATGATTATATAAATAAGTTAAGTATATCACAATTTTTAAGCTTTTAAGTTTAACTATTGTTTATTAAGTCTAGTCAAAAGGTGATGGTAAACTACATTTGTAGCCACAGCCTCATCAACCACTACTAAATTAATTCCAAATCTAAGGTTGTCGAAGATAAAGAGTTAGCAACAATTTCCTTTATCACTATTTCGTTAAACAATGTGTATCATAAAGCTATGGAGTCACACGACGACAATGCTGTCAAAACTAGTCCTTTTACTCCAGGTTTAAACAAACTTCACCCTTCCATCACTATTGCGCAACACCATGTTAAAAACAGCCATCAAATAACTTTTAAAGCAACAATCGTTTTGCACGTTCAAGTACCAGTAGTATGAACAGTTGTGTACATAGGCATGAATGTTTTGCTGTTATGTTTTTTGTTAACCTGGCAGCAGCAAGCACAATGACAAAATACTTTTTCGCTTGACAATTGTAATATAGCTGCAGGATAACTTGGGTGGCTGCTCAAAAATAATTGAATTGATGGGTTTTCGTGTCTGCTGTCAGTTTTTTTTTTTTTTTTTTTTTTAATAAATTGTTTTTACATTGAGGAAATATATCTATTTGAAAATACATCTTACAATATGCTCTTTGTTATGGTTGGATCATTCCAAACGCATGACTGCGCTGCAGTGTTGTGATGGTTTACCCCCTCCTTCAGCGTGCAAGAAATAGTTTGTCTATAGATTGCAATTCTATATTGCATTTAAGGTAGGCCTGGGCTGACATTCGATAAGTCAACCGGACGATAAATGTAAATGAAGCCGGTACATTTTCCAGCCTTGATCACATGTATGCGTTCTTACGAACTGCAAGAGCAGTCACTCTTGCATTCATTTAAGCACTTTGGGCATTTGTACTACAAATACACGGTAGTAATGGTAACTCCTGTAATGCTCCCAACAGAACTATCGTATTAAATTAAAAAAATCGGAAAAACCGTGATTGATAACCCCATTTTGATAGAATCATGGATAGCTTGCTAGCTAGCTTCAATGACAACATGTAAACAAGAGACATTAACGTATTTTACATTTGAAAACAGTCATTCCCCATCTAAAATTACATAAAGACATTACTGTTTAACCAACTGAGCTATAGTATTTACATTAAACAAAGTCTATGTGAGCTGTTTTTGCAACGAGTTACCGATAAACTCCAGTGTCAAGCTGAAACAGATGGACACAAACTCCGTTCAACCAGAAGTTGCATGACGTCACATAAACACAAAGTGAAATAACTGATCATGAAATATAATTTTTTTTTTTTTTTTTTTTTTAAACATTTCAGAACTTTTATGTCCTTTCGGTTATAACCCAAAGCTCATGACCATAGGTGAGGATGTGAACGTAGATCGACCGGTAAATTGAGAGCTTTGCCTTCCGGCTCAGCTCCTTCTTCACCACAACGGATCGATACAGCGTCCGCATTACTGAAGACGCCGCACCGATCCGCCTGTCGATCTCACGATCCACTCTTCCCTCACTCGTGAACAAGACTCCGAGGTACTTGGACTCATCCACTTGGGGAAGGTTCTCCTCCCCAACCCGGAGATGGCACTCCACCCTTTTCCGGGCGAGAACCATGGACTCGGACTTGGAAGTGCTGATTCTCATCCCAGTCGCTTCACACTCAGCTGCGAACCGATCCAGTGAGAGCTGAAGATCCTGGCCAGATGAAGCCATCAGGACCACATCATCTGCAAAAAGCAGAGACCAAACCCTGCAGCCACCAAACCGGATGCCCTCAACGCCTTGACTGCGCCTAGAAATTCTGTCCATAAAAGTTATGAACAGAATCGGTGACAAAGGGCAGCTTTGACGGAGTCCAACCCTCACTGGAAACGTGTCCGACTTACTGCCGGCAATGCGGACCAAGCTCTGACACTGATCATACAGGGAGCGGACCGCCACAATCAGACAGTCCGATACCCCATACTCTCTGAGCACTCCCCACAGGACTTCCTGAGGGACACTGTCGAATGCCTTCTCCAAGTCCACAAAGCACATGTAGACTGGTTGGGCAAACTCCCATGCACCCTCAAGGACCCTGCTGAGAGTATAGAGCTGGTCCACAGTTCCACGACCAGGACGAAAACCACACTGTTCCTCCTGAATACGAGGTACGGCTATCCGGCGTAGACTCCTCTCCAGTACACCTGAATAGACCTTACCGGGAAGGCTGAGGAGTGTGATCCCACGATAGTTAGAACACATCCTCCGGTTCCCCTTTTTAAAGAGAGGAACCACCACCCCGGTCTGCCAATCCAGAGGTACCGCCCCCGATATCAACGCGATGCTGCAGAGTCTTGTCAACCAAGACAGCCCCACAGCATCCAGAGCCTTAAGGAACTCCGGGCGGATCTCATCCACCCCCGGGGCCCTGCCACCGAGGAGCTTTTTAACTACCTCAGCAACCTCAGCCCCAGAAATAGGAGAGCCCACCACAGATTCCCCAGGCACTGCTTCCTCATAGGAAGACGTGTTGGTGGGATTGAGGAGGTCTTCGAAGTATTCCCTCCACCGATCCACAACATCCGCAGTCGAGGTCAGCAGAACACCATCCTCACCATACACGGTGTTGATAGTGCACTGCTTCCCCTTCCTGAGGCGGCGGATGGTGGTCCAGAATCGCTTCGAAGCCGTCCAGAAGTTGTTTTCCATGGCTTCCCCGAACTCCTCACATGTCCGAGTTTTTGCCTCTGCGACTGCTGAAGCCGCACACCGCTTGGCCTGTCGGTACCTGTCCGCTGCCTCAGGAGTCCTATGAGCCAAAAGAACCCGATAGGACTCCTCCTTCAGCTTGACGGCATCCCTCACCGCCGGTGTCCACCAACGGGTTCTAGGATTACCGCCACGACAGGCACCAACTACCTTGCGGCCACAGCTCCAATCAGCTGCCTCGACAAAAGAGGCGCGGAACATGGTCCACTCGGACTCAATGTCCAGCACCTCCCTCGTGACATGTTCAAAGTAGGTGGGAATTGAAACTCTCTCTGACAGGAGACTCTGCCAGACGTTCCCAGCAAACCCTCACAATGCGTTTGGGCCTGCCAGTTCTGTCCGGCATCCCCCCCCCCATCGCAGCCAACTCACCACCAGGTGGTGATCGGTAGAAAGCTCCATCCCTCTCTTCACCAGAGTGTCCAAAACATGAGGCCGCAAATCCGATGACAACTACAAAGTCGATCATGGAACTGCGGCCTAGGGTGTCCTGGTGCCAAGTGCACATATGGACACCCTTATGTTTGAACATGGTGTTCATTATGGACAATCTGTGACGGGCACAAAAGTCCAATAACAAAACACCACTCGGGTTCAGATCCGGGCGGCCATTCTTCCCAATCACGCCTCTCCAGGTTTCACTGTCGCTGCCAACATGAGCGTTGAAGTCCCCCAGAAGAACGAGGGAATCACCCGGGGGAGCACTCAAGTACTCCCTCGAGTGAATCACCCGGGGGAGCACTCAAGTACTCCCTCGAGTGAATCAAATAAGGGTGGGTACTCTGAGCTGCCGTTTGGCGCGTAAGCGCAGACCACAGTCAGGACCCGTCTCCCCACCCGAAGGCGGAGGGAAGCTACCCTCTCGTCCACCGGGTTGAACTCCAACGTGCAGGCTCTGAGCCGGGGGGCAACAAGAATTGCCACCCCAGCCCGTCGCCTCTCACTGCCGGCAACGCCAGAGTGGAAGAGAGTCCAGCCCCTCTCGAGAGAACTGGTTCCAGAGCCCTTGCTGTGCGTCGAAGTGAGTCCGACTATATCTGGCCGGAACTTCTCGACCTCGCGCACTAGCTCAGGCTCCTTCCCCCCCAGCGAGGTGACGTTCCACGTCCCAAGAGCTAGCTTCTGTAGCCGAGGATCGGACCGCCAAGTGCCCTGCCTTCGGCTTCCGCCCAGCTCACACTGCACCCGACCTCTATGGCCCCTGCTATGGGTGGTGAGCCCATTGGAGGGAGGACCCACGCTCCCTCTTCGGGCTGTGCCCGGCCGGGCCCCATGGGGACAGGACAGGCCCGGCCACCAGGCGCTCGCCATCGTGCCCCACCTCCGGGCCTGGCTCCAGAGGGGGGCCCCGTTGACCCGCCTCCGGGCGAGGGAAATCTGGGTCCTTCGTTTTTATTCTTCATGGAGGTCTTCGAGCTGCTCTTTGTCTGATCCCTCACCTACGACCAGTTTGTCTTGGGAGACCCTACCAGGGGGCATAAAGACCCCGGACAACATAGCTCCTAGGATCATTGGGACACGCAAACTCCTCTACCACGGTAAGGTGGCAGCTCAGAGAGGAGTTTTTTACTTTGACTTTAATTATATATTTGACTTTAATTATATATTTGATATGATACATACTCTACACATGAATGTTAACCATACATATTTTACTACATTTTGTTACCATCATTTAGTAGTAGATTTAGTAGTGGTAGATAATGGATGGATGGATATTTTGAGTGTAATTGCAATGAATAGAAACTGTGATGGATCTTTGTGGTCTTCAAAGGATAACATAACTGCATTACACCTTGCACTGCAAACAGTTGACTTGTTAAAGACTTAAAAAGCAGGTGTTGATAATACTTATTTGCCACTAGATGTTACATGAAGCTAGAAAATGCATATGTTCTTATCTTTATTTACACAAATTACAAATAGTACCGATATTGATAAATCCTCATCAATGTACATCCCTACTTATAACCACGTTTTATTTACAAAAAAAAGAAATACAATGAATAGCCACAGAACATACTTTCTTGGCAGAAAAAAACATTTATAATATTTTTCTGTCTACTTTAGAGCTATATTTTTATTTGCGTGTTTAAATACGCTCATCTTTTTCCAATTTGTAAGTTGGTGCTTTTTTGGAATGCTAGATAAAAATGTCTTTAATGAGTCATGTCCAGTTCATGTGACGCAACGCAAATTCAGTTCCTGTTGTCATATTTGTACTAGTATAGATGGATCACTCCGTTTTAAGAGAGTAAAGCCTGTAGGTTTAATATGCCCAATTGAATGTAATGGGTTCATAGAAGTTTAGACTGGGGAATGTTATTTTTTAATGGGGACAAACTAAGACGTCTCTTGTATTCACGTTAGCATTTCAGCTAGCTAGCAATAGCTTGCTTTTCCAATCAATGAGCACATCGGTCCGTGAGTTTATCAGACAAATCAATCACGGTTTTACGATAATTATAATTTTAAACAATACTAACTGGGGTGTTTTACTGCTGTATATTATAATACTGTTAACCGTTACATCCTTAGTGCACACGACCATGTACAGTATTCGGCAAGTGAGATGTTAAAATAATAAATTTCATTTATATTACACTTTATATTACAGCTGCTCTGGGGTACCATGGCTGCCAATTTGCGGCTACAAACCCTCCGACCACCACCAAAAATTCATTGTAAACATTCACTTTCATACACCAGTGTGAGCAGCACTGGGAGAAGGGTGAAGTGTCTGCCCAACAACAACAGCAGTGACTTTGATGGCAGAAGCGAACCTGGAACCATCAAGTTGCAGACACGGCCTCTCCACCCACTGTGCCACGCCGTCCCCATATACCATTGGATAAAAGTAAATGCGCACATGAAATTCGATACTGGCAATACTTTGGCATACCCCTACAATCACTGGTAACAACTGCATTATAGTGTGGCTCAACAGTGCTAATTGTCAAGACGTTCACTTAGTATGCACACAAATGGCAGTAGATTACTAACTTTTAGCCTCATATTACTAGAAGTAATTATATGCCATTTGACATGCCTATTTTCTTTTATCATGTTTGGAGTATTCATATGAAAGTAGTAGTGAAACCAACATTTTTGTAGTAGTTCTTGAAGGAGATGTCTGTGTCCCCCCTGGTGAATGTGTTGTTGGGTGTTTGATCCCAAGCGATCCCATCAATCTTGTAGGTTTTGTTGTTGTACCTGATAAAAACAGAAGACCAGAAGAGAATATAAAGATTAACAATGTCAATATCATTATTTGGGGTGACTAACAGTTGCATATCAATAAAGCACACCAATGTAAAATGTGTTTCTTACTTAGTGAGGACAATAAGCCCAACAAGCTCTTTGGAACAGTTATCAGAGAAGGAATGAGGTCCAGCCCTCTGCCTCAGGTTGACCATAAAGTCGAGAACTGTCTCACTACGCAGCACCTTGTGGCTCACATCAGTACACAGCATGAAGGCGGACTCATACAGCAAAATGGTTGTGGAATAGCCTGGCCATATGGTCAGTCTGGAAAAATCACCATGTGTAAAAGGAGAATGTTCAACATATAGGTTGGCAACATACTAGAAAACAGTGCTTTACATTTTGTCTTAAAGGAGGTAATATATTTTCTTTTCTACCTTCAAAACCCTTTCTTGTGGTCTACATAACATGTAATGGTGGTTCTTTGGTCAACATTTTGCAGATCACATCAATGTGGAATGCACTCCCAACAGGTGTAAAAGAAAGGGCATCTCTATCCTCCTTCAAAACTGCACTAAAAGAACACCTCCAGGCAACTTCAACCCTAAACTAACACCCTTCCTTTCTCATCATACCTCTTCGGATTGTAAATAATCAAATGTAAACAATCAAATGTAGTCACTTTTTCTTATCTCTCTCTCTGTGTCCAATACTTGCTGTACATATACCAAGTCTGACCTACACTGTTCCAATGTCAATTTCTCTGATGATGCAACTGTTGATGACTGAAGTGTTGATACCAACCAAACTTAACCCCCCCACCCCCTCCATATCCCACACCCCGGATTGTAAATAATGTAAATAATTCAAATGATATACGGTGATGATTATCTTGTGTGATGACTATTATGAAAATAGTATATATCTGTATCATGAATCAATTTAAGTGGATTTCTTCTTTGCCAGGATAATCCATCCCAACTCACAGGTGTGGCATATCAAGATGATTAAACAGCATGATTATTGCACAGGTGTGCCCTAGGCTGCCCACAATAAAAGGCTACTCTGAAATGTGCAGTTTTACTTTACTGGGGGTCAGAAAAGCAGTCAGTACATGGTGTGGTCACCATTTGCCTCATGCAGTGCAACACATTTTATTCGCATAGAGTTGATCTGGTTGTTTATTGTGGCCTGTAGAATGTTGGTCCACTCCTCTTTAATGGCCGTGCAAAGTTGCAAGATATTGGCAGGAAATGGAACACGCTGTCGTATACGCCGATCCCCAGCATCCCAAACATGCTCAATGGGTGACACGTCCTGTGAGTTTGATGGCCATTGAAAAACTGGGATGTTTTCAGCTTCCAGGAATTGTGTACAGATCCTTGCAACATGGGGCAATGCATTGTCATGCTGCAACATGAGGTGATGGTCTCGGGTGATTGGCACAACAATGGGCCTCAGGATCTTGTCACGGTATCTCTGTGCATTCAAAATGCCATCAATAAAATGCACTTAGGTTCGTTGTCCATAACATACGCCTACCCATACCATAACCCTACCCCCACCATGGGCCACTCGATTCACAATGTTGATATCAGCAAACCGCTCTCCCACACGCTGTCTGCCATCTGCCCTGAACAGTGAAAACCAATGTGCCAGACGCCATCGAATGTAAGCATTTGCCAACCCAAGTCGCTTACGACGACAAACAGCAGCTAGGTCAAGAACTCGATGAGGACGATGGGCATACAGATGAGTTTCCCTGAGACGGTTTCTCAGTTTGTGCAGAAATGTGGTTATGCAAACCAATTGTTGCAGCCACTGTCCAAGTGACTGGTCTCAGATGATCATATAGGTGCACCTGCTGGATGTGGAGGTCCTGGTGTGGTTACATGTGGTCTGCGGTTGAGGCCGGTTGGATGTATGGCCAAATTCTCTGAAACGCCTTTGAAGACTGCTTGTGATAATGAACTCTCGGGCAACAGCTCTGGTGGACATTCCTGCAGTCAGCATGCCCACTGCACGCTACCTCAAAACTTGTGACATCTGTGGCATTGCACTGTGTGATAAAACTGCACATTACAGTTTGGCCTTTTATTGTGAGCAGCCTCAGGCATACCAGTGAAATAATCATGCCGTTTAATCAGCATCTTGACATGCCACACCAGTGAGGTAGGATGGATTATCTTCCAACAAAGAAATGCTCACTAACACAGCTTTAGACAGATTTGTTAACAATATTAGAGAGATAAGGGTATTTCGTGTATATCGTAAAAGTTTAAGATCTTTGCATTCACTCATCAAAAATGGGAGTAAAAATGTTGCATTTATATTGTTCACTGTATGAAGCAATCCATTGATTTGAAGAATGTCACAAATGACACATTTCTAATGGCTGGTTTAGAGGAAGTATGAAGTAAGGCAAGATTGTTGAACAAATATCTTTGCCATGCCTCCATGGTTTGATTCAAGTTCTCAGGACTTATGCAAATCCCGAATACACAAAAACAGGCACCAATAAGTCAGAAAAGTTGTAGTCTTACAATAGGTCCCCTTTAACAGAGTACAACAATAAAGCCATCAATGTTCTTTAGATTCTGCGCTACATTCTATACAAACATCCCAGGTAGTTTAATAACACGAAAAATAGACTTGATTTGAGGGAGAAACTAAATTTGCAATTAGACTTCAGGAAATGTTAGAAAGTGATGTTTTCACAGTAAAAGATTATACCTGTGATTCGGGAGATTGAGTGGATCTTTGGCATTGTAGTAGTTGCGTCCAATCTGTTCCATGCCGAGTATTCTCAAAATCCTTTAAAAGAAATGAACAACAATTGGTGTTAGGCTGCACAGTAACCATTAAGAAAGTACAAAGTAAAAAAGCTAAACAATATAGTTTGGCGTGGTGTACATTTATTTGTGGCGGGCTACTGGTAAGTCAAAGGGGATGTTTGCAACTTGCTCACAGTTAAATTTTTCAAAGCACTAAGTACGAGAACATTGCCGACTAGTTATCATTAATGGTTTTTAACACATCTGTTTTAAAACTGTCCTTATTTTTCAAAATTACTAAGTTACTGGAATATATTTTTTTACCGGCACAAAGTGTTTACGGCGGTCATTTACTCTGTCTCGTTTACACATACGTGTCAAATACCAGCTGAAACGAGAACCGGGAAAGCAGGCGAGTGGCTGTAGTCACACACTGGCCAAAAATTGACAGGACAGAGTTTATTAGCTTATGCTCCTCTGGATGGACAGAATAAACTGTGGTCCACTTTACTAAAACTTCCCTTATCGCACAAACTCACAAAATCTTGTAAGAAAGTATGCGCTATTTCGCTGCCCGACGGAGTGACGGTGGGGATGGCCTGACTGTGGATGGAGGTGCTGTTGCGTTAAGCAGCCATTCTGCATTCAGTGAAAATCTGGGGTAAGCCTGCAAACAAACTGCAAAGCCAACGTTAGGACATCCCATACACCTAACTAATCTCTTCTGCTTGTTACTGTTTACAAATTAACAAAAAACACCAATTCAAATTCGAGGTACATACAGGCTGGCAGCAGTAACTCACAAAATTAAGGTTTCAAAAAAAAAAAAAAAAGAGAAAACCTTACATTTTACTTTAAAAAGGGAACTGCACTTTTGGGGGAATTTTGTTACATTTATGTTAAAAAACCTATTTTGACTTAAAGGGTAACTGCTCTTTTTTATTGGAATTGTGTTCATCATTCCAGGGTTTCTACATGTATTAATCTAATGTAATACTTTTTAATACTATCTAGTGAATTAAAACTGGCACGCAAAGAAATGTTTCACCTGAAAATTATTTTTCTGTAGTTTTATAGTGCGACAGAAGTGATTTTGTTGGTCATGCCAAAAAAATGTGGCACCATTAATCTATGCCATTCTTTAATTGCTGACTTGAAAGCAGTTCATAAGAGGGCTATCCAAACTAAAGCCCGCGAAACAAATGTAGCCCGCCAGCATCTTCAATTTGGCCCACCAAAAGTTTAATAAACAATTTCACTGGGAGACGCGTACACATATCATTTATAAATATTCAGTGGTCTGATTGCTGCCATTTTATTGCCGTGTGGTTGCCAACGAAAGTAAGTCTGCCATTATGTTATGCTTTCATGTCAATGAAATACAGCATTTACCTAAATGACCTAATCCAAGCAACCTTCCCTAGTCACCGTGCGGAAAGATAAAAAAAAAATCAAGCAGTACAGAAATGGTCACACAACAACTTGCATATTGAACTTTGTGGATATTATAAAGAACATCCATTTAACATAGAAAAAATCAAAATGACATCCATTTGAAATCAATAACAAGGAATGATTAGAAAAATGCAAAACACTCCACACTTATCCATGTTTGGGGCTTTTTAGCTGCTTGATATTTCTGATTGAATAAAAAACAGGTTCTCACGGAAGTAAACAAGGTACGAGGGGAAATTTCACACTTTTATTAACCAATTATAATTACTAATTATGTATTAATTATATTATAATATGGTAAATGGGCCGTACTTGTATAGCGCTTTTCTACCTTTTTAAGGAACTCAAAGCGCTTTGACACTATTTTCCACATTCACCCATTCACACACACACATTCACACACTGATGTACATATATTGTGGAGAATGCATATATTTTTAAGAGTTCTTTCTTTATTCATAGTCATGTTTAAAGCAGCTAATATTTTCCCCCTTAGTTTACTTGGGGACATAAGATACAAGAACACTGTTTTACGTTGAAGCGTTGGAATGCGGGAGTTGGAGTACTCCCTTTCTTAACTGTATTAGAACAATGAGGCTGTATTCCTTTCTGGGCAGGGTGGGGGCTGTTTTCGTATTCAATAAGTTGTCTCTTCCCGTTTGATTTTCAGACCACTTCGAGATGCTGGTATTAGCGCATTTGTAAGGACTGGTCTCCTAAAGCTTTAGTAAAACTTGGTAATATTCCTGTTCTGTCTTGGTCCTTCTTGCTCTGCATATATGTCATCTGAAAGAACTTGGGACTGACCAGTGACTTGTATTCCCTGAGAGGAAGACTGGTCAGACGCAACAATATATACACACTCAAAATTCAAAACTCCAAACCAGTGAAGTTGGCACGTGTAAATCATAAATAAAAACAGAATACAATGATTTGCAAATCCCTTTCCAACCTATATTCAATTGAATAGACTAGGGATGTCCCGATCCGACATGCGGATCGGATCGGCCACCGATATTTGCCAAAAAATGCGTATCGACAGGGCATGGGAAAATGCCAAACCAGATCCAGTTTTTAAAAAAAGTTCCGGTCCGTGTTTTCCAACGCACCGATTTAAATAATACATTCCACTTTTCTGCTGCTCCCTAAATTCCGTTCCGCATTTTCCAGCACACCTTCAACACATCTACAGGTCTGTGTCCTTACCATCCTAATCGGAAGCAGATGCCGGCGACCGGAAGTTGCCGGTAAAAATGTCGGCTGTGTGGGATTATTTTACCATACAAAACGAAAAAGATGAAGAGGTGGAGTGCAAAACATGCCACAATAAAGTCAAGCGTGGTGGTAAAGTTGTAAGACATTTTAATACAACAAATCTGATCACGCATTTAGCGAAATACCACCGTAAAGAATATGAAGAATTTCTAAAGAAAACTGACGAAAAGAAAAAGAAAGGTCCTACCCAACTAACTCTGACAGAAACGTTGGCGAAGCGCGAGTACTGCCGCTGAACAGTGCTAAAGCCCAGGGGATAACTAGAGTCATTGCCGAGGAAATAATTCTGGATGATGTGCCGTTATCTCTCGTGAGTAAAGTGGGCTTTCGACGCACCATCCAACACCTTGAACCATGGTACAACATGCCCAGCCGTCATTAAATCCTTGAGAAAACAATCCCCCAGATTCACAAAGATGTTAGAGATTACATTGCCAAACAAGTAGAGAGTGCAAATGCTCTTAGTTTCACAACCGATATATGGAGCTGTGATCACCGTCCTTTATCATTATTAAGTTTAACTGCACACTGGTTTGGGCCGGACTTCAACCCAAAGAGAGCTGTTTTACATGCGCGTGAGTTTAGAGGCTCACACACAGCGAATGCCATCACAGACGCAATTGAACATATGCTACGCACTTGGAAGATTGTCAAAAAGAATGTCCATGTAATTTTAAGAGATAACGCGGCCAATATGAAAAAGGCAATGGATCAGCTTGGCGTGCCCAGCCTGGGATGTTTTGCGCACACCTTACAGCTCGTTGTCCAACACGGTCTATTGGCACAGCGAGCTGTAAGCGATGCCATCGCCAACGGAAGAAAAATAGTGGCCCACTTCAAGCACTCACCCATGGCCTACTCAAAACTGGAGGATATTGAGGAAGAGTTGAATCTTGAACCGAAGCGTTTGCAACAGGGCGTCAAGACCAGATGGAGCAGTACGGAGATGATGATCGACAGCCTAGTGCATTGTAAGCAGGCACTGCAGGCCTATGCATCGGATAGCGACAGCAATCTGCCAGCCACATTAACAGGCAACCAATGGTCGCTGTTAGAGAAAACTGCAACAATTCTTAAACCCTTCCAAGAGCTGACAGCCGAGGTTAGTGCAGCCTCCGCCACAGCAGCCGATGTTATCCCATCTGTCCGTGTCCTGACACGCTTTCTAGACAGTGAGAGCGAAGAACACAGAGGGATTCAAACCATGAAGGCCACCTTACTCGATGCGGTGCACACACGTTTTGACCATGTGGAAACGGAACCCTTCTATGCCGTGGCAACAATGCTAGATCCACGATACAAAGACAAGTAAGTGCTTTATAATTATTTGAGCATGTTATAAGCTTCAGTACTATATTGAAAATATTTTACTCTACAGCTGGCATTTATTTCTTTGTCAGTATTTCAGTAGCCTAATGTTTCATAGATATAAGGTGATGGGAATGTATTATTGTTATTATTATTATATTATTATTATTTTCCTTCAGTTATATGATGGGTGAGGAAATGAATGTCACTGTCGATCATTTGTGATCTATTTTGTGTGTTACTTGTTGTCATTGAACATTAATATGTGGAGAATGGCTGAAAAAATATAAAATAATTGATATATCTTTACTACATTTTATCCAAATGTTAAGGTTCTTCACTAATGCTACCAACCTGGATCAGGCAAAGGAGGCACTAAAAGTAGAGGTGATGAAAATGGAACAAGAACTGAAGACCATGCCCTCTGGAGAAGGTGTGGCTAAGGCTGAGACAGCAAGGCAAACACCAGGAATGGAGGCTGGAAGCTCAACCAGCAGCCTCCGCAGCTACTTTGACGAGATACTGGAGGAGAGCTGCACAGCAAGTCCATCTGAGCAGCAGATAACCCCAGGGCCACTGTTTCAGTTGGAGAGCTACCTCAGTGAGCCTCCAGCTGGGCGTAAGAGCAATCCTTTTTACTACTGGAGAGACAATCAGTCTCGACTACCCGCCCTGGCAGCAACAGCAGCCAAGTTCCTCAGTGCTCCTTGTACCAGTGTTGAGAGTGAGAGGCTTTTTAGCACAGCCTCACTCATCATTGATGAAGACAGGAGCAGGCTGACACCTGAGCATCTTGAAGTGCTCGTTTTTGTTAGAAAGAATCTCCCCATTATGCTCGGACTGCAGTCAGTGGGGGGGGCAAACAATTGAAGGGAGTGTGTAGATAGTTTGTTTTTTTATAAGTTTACACTTGTTCAAGAGAAAGTATTGATGCTAAGTTGTAGACATTTTATCTCACTCAGGTTGTTTGTGTGTTTTGCTTTTTTTTTTTATAGCGTTTACAGCATTATTTGCACTTTATACTGTTCACTTTTTTACTGTTCAATGATGCCATTTCTGTTTGTCATGTATAATGTTGTCTATTTTGTGTTTATCCTTGAATAAACAGGTCAGTTTCTTGTTACCAACCATTGTGTATTATATGAAGATTGTCTGACACAGAACTGTACTGCATATAAAAAAAATACTGACCTTTTGAATATGATGTTGTAAAACTGCAGACACACTGGTGATGTTGGTGGCAGTTCATTAGTCAGGGTGACAGTTATCTGAACTTCCTCATCATTACTTGTCTTGCTGTGTAGCACAGTCTCCTGAACACGTGACCGACATTTGGGCAAAATAAACATTCTATTTGACAACAGAACACTTCACAGCAATTGAATAGGTTACCAAGTGTCACATTTTAGTAGTCTAACAGCACCTTGTTATGAAGTCTTAGAGGCAGAAAAAGTATTGCTCCATCAAAGCAGCGAACTGGGCCTAGAACTTGCTCATGCTGAAATAGGAGAAATGATCGAAGCCGACGGGACTCCATTGGTGGTGTGAAGTCCACACAGTACTGGTATAGAACCCACTGAGGGCGGGAGAGAATGCGAAAAAAGTTGGACGACAGTTGAATAGCAGAGCCAGTCATTCCTGAAATAGTCAAGCAGATAGAATCCGTATATTTAGTCATAAAATAAAAGAGAAAATGTCTTTTAATGTATGAAAACTAACAGACCAGACTTTGAATCCTTGACATGCTCCATTGTCTGTCTGGTGTTAATCCCGACATCATGGAAATCTCTACGGCGCCCGCCTCTTTCTCCCAGTTTCACCTTATGAAACCCAGCTGAAATCTGTAGAACATCTACAATACATGAAAATAAATTAAAACGCAGTTTAGTAGAGAGTTATCTGTTCAAGTCAACACACACATGCACACAGGCTTAAACAACGCAGCACTTACTGTAAGTACAGCCGCACAATTTTGGTAAGAATTATAATTATGATTATTTTTGATTGATATTGTAACCACGATTAATAACACAATAATTAATTAATTTGAAAACACAAGTATTTATTGTACCAGCAAAACTCAACACTTTTTTTATATAGTTTAAAAAAATGGATCTACATTAGTAACGAACAAACCACTAAGGGACTAATTGTGCGGCGCTGTTCTCAGCTTGAGGAGCACAGGAGACTTAAGACTGTATAAAAAAATAAAAAATGAAAGAGCAAGCCTCTCAAGCTGTTTCTACATTAATGCTGCATTGATGTTCAAAAGTACACAAGCAGATGTGTTGTGGGTGTATGGATTGCTCTTGCTAGCTTTAGCTTTGTAGTTTAGCTTCTGTTTCAAAGTGGCCGTCTCAACATTGTTTACTTTTGGGGATGCACGAGTGGTCCTGGACATGTTATTTTCCCAAACAAAATGTTCCTTCTCCTTATGACAGCATTTATCTCAAATTTATGTGAATGTCACTGATATTCTGCGTCTAACAGCAGATTCTGTTTTATTGACCAATTATGTGACTCCATTACTCCGTTACGTGGACGCGGAAATGATATGCCTTACTGTTTTTGTTGAGTTCAGTGATTATTGATTAGGCATACTAGCACTGTGTCATATAAAAAGTAGCAACCATGGTGAGATGCCAAACTTCTAGTAGACGTGGTCGTTTTTAGACTCATTCGCTCATCCTTTACATGCCCATTAATGTTTTTTTTTAATATTTTCATGATCGTGAGAAGCCTTGATTGAAATTTAAAATTTGATTGTCCAGCCTTACTTAAATGTAGTGTGCTATTTTACACAAGCTCAAAACAACTACAGCATTAAATTGAATCACAGCACAGCTTTGTGACACAATATACCTTCTTCACTGTAAGGAACTGGGACGCTTTGCTGCCTTCCTCGACCAACCAGCCCACTTGATGCAACTTTTGGTGCAGGCTCTCGAGCCTGAGTCTTTTGAGTACAATGACATAAGAGTTCAAATCTTTGACAACAAAGGCAATTCAAAAACAATTAAATTATTACATATAACTTTGCTGTGTTTTGGGGGAATTAATTATTCCTCCATTTGTTACCAGATTTGCACCTTCTTTCTCTTGTATTAGCGCTCGCACCACTGCGCTAGCATCACAGCTAACATTAGCCATGCCTCTGTGATCGGGGAGGGCGTATACGTATGTGACGTATGACGTGACCGTATGTGACGTGTGTAAGAAGGTGCGCTTGTCTATCTGTGAGAAGGAGAGATAGGAAAGAGGAGGAGAGCTTGTAGTGTAATGCCAGCAGCGAAAAGCAACTGCGTGAGAACGTATACTCGATATAGTCATTCTCTATATCGCACAGAGACAAACCCGCGATATATCGCGTATATCACCCAGCCCTAATATCAGCCCAGGCATTTACGATCCACTGGCAGATAGTGGCATATGTCGTCCGGCGCTGTCTCCCTGTCTTGGTGAACGAGTGTTCGCCTTCTGTCATCCACTGTTCCCACGCAGTTCGCAGTCTAGCTTTGAATGCCCTGTTGACACCAATATCTAGCGGCTGGAGTTCTTTTGTCAATCCACCCCGAATGACGGCAAGTATTGAATTAGTGTGCTTCACTTGTTTTTTGACACCATCTATGATATGGGAGCGCATGGAGTCGTAGATCAATAGTGACGGAGCTTTACATAAACACACAAATGGAAATGAAATGGCACGCCTCGCGCAGTCATATATCCCAGCATGCACCGCGCGCTTCTTCTTCTACGGGGGAAAATGAAGTCGGCGGCTGCTTACCGTAGTTGCGAGACCTGTTGTGGCTCAGCTTTTGAGAAAATTGGAGGTTTTTAGGTGCGTCTTATAGTGCGGAAAATACGGTATATTATTCTTGCTACATTACATAATTTTGTATTTTTCAATTATTGCAGCTTACTTTATTACGACAGTGTAACACCAGCTGCACTTTGCACACCCCTGGTTTTTCACATATTATTCTGGCCTCCCTGGTAATTGGAATTTAGTTTGGCAGATCGGTAAACAGCCACTTTCCATCTAAGATGAAAAACTTCCAACTTTAAATTGTTTTGATAGTTTAAACTATGAAGTTACTTTAAAATTAAGCACACAAAGAATACGCATGAAGTGCACATACATGACATAGGCATCATGTTTAATTAAATCGACAATACAGCTTGGTATAAATTAGGGGGTACGAGTCGTACTTAATTTTTCCAGCCACAGTTTTCAGATAAGTTTCTGAGTGTAAAACGTTTTTTTTCTACTCAAAGTTCTTTAAATGTTTTACCTAACAAAAACTGCTTTCCGCAGCAAATATGAGTGCTTTACTGAGTATTATGACTTTACTTCCAGATTAGCGTATACTTAACACTTTCAATTGGTAGATTGCCTTTTATACCTTTTATCAGTGGTATGCCATCAGGGCCAGCAAGGCCTTCTCTGTTGGCCTAACATAACCAGAAAGCATGATCATAATTAAAGATAAAAGTATTTTTTTATTTACTTTCCCTAAATATCTAAGACTATTTATATTCTCTTCATGTCATATTATGCTCCTTCCAGCGCTGTTGTTTTTAGTTTATAGAGTTTTTATCCAATCAGTATTCAGCTAGCTTATGTTGCCATGCTGTACCAAATCTGCCGCAGGACTTCAGATTCAGCAATGCTGGCGTCCGTGCGCTGTAAACGAACAGGGACATACAGTGGCAGACAGTTGCGATAAGGGATGATGTTTGATAAGAAATTATCGAGTTTGAGCCCATTATCGAACCGATTCCTTATCGATTCTCTTATCGATTCCAGATAGGTTGTTGTATATGGAAAAAGACACAATATTTGGTTTAACAAAAGCTCACTTTTATTTTATAAGAAAAAAATAAAATAAAATAAATAAATTGACTGTTACCCCCCTAAAAAAAAAAAATAATAAATATTGACTGTTGTTACCCAAAGTATATTAAGTGGGATTTTTCAGAAACATAAATATATACAGTAACACAAAAACAACCTGTCTCTGATCACTATAAGTGTATAAATAATAATAGTGTTAAATAAAATCAGTCCCTTGGGCACAAAACTGAAAACAATACAGCTCTCCAAAAAGTGCACTTCTGCTGCTATTGGATACTACATACTAACTAAACACACTATGACACTAAGAACACCACAGTCATCAATCAACAATTCTTCTTCCCTTACATGAGAGCGAAGCCTGGCAATAATTGCATATTGCTTGTTCTGCCCTCACTATACGTGTTGAGGTTATACAGCTTGGCAGACAGCTAACAAACAATCCAAAGCAGATTAATCAATTTAGGCTCTTTATTGTTGTTGATCTTGCTTTGTCTTTTCCTATCTTTACTTTTGTCTTGCACTGGACTGTTATTTTTTTAAAACTGAAATACACACAATGACAAATGTATAAGCTATGTGATTCAATTAACATACTGAAATGTAATACACAATATGTAAATATTAGCTTCACACAAATATACAGTACTATCGTCAAACAAATACTTCTGAGTGTTGAAACTATTTCGATGGTGGAAATATACAACTGGCAGATCTTTTAAGTCCTCAAAACATCCATTACAGTGGACAATTTAGCTTCAGTATTAATGCAGTATCTGAAGCACCGTCTCCACGTGTGTTTATTGACAACAGGGTTATAACCTGGACACGTTAGCTTGTCGGTATGGTAACAGGTGACTGTTACTGCGTGCCTCTGCCCCCGAGTCAAACAGCGGCGGTGTTAATGAAGCAGCGTCAGGCTGCTCAGTCAGTGAAACGCTCGGTGACGTTAAATATATGACGAGCCGCGAGCGATGCAGCTATAACCTATCTACCTATAACCTAGATTACCCTCGTATTTTGATCCGGTCGGTCCGTTCTTTTACTTCGTCGTCTTTGTCTTCTTCTGGCCCACCAGGTGAATTAAGTGCTATTGGCGGAGTTACAATGCATAGTAAGCTACCGCCACCTACTGCACCAGAGTTGTAACTACAAGCTACATTCACAGACAGAGTCCCATTGCTTTTATGAGCGGTCGAGCGAGTCAAAAGCCGAAAAATCTATTTGTGGCGGACGTTATTCTTTCGTGGCGGGCCGCCACAAATAAATGAATGTGTGGGAAACACTGAACCAACTGAGAACGTGCCTGGTATGTTAACGTAACATATTATGGTAAGAGTCATTCAAATAACTATAACATATAGAACATGCTATACGTTTACCAAACAATCTGTCACTCCTAATCGCTAAATCCAATGAAATCTTATACGTCTAGTCTCTTACGTGAATGAGCTAAATAATATTATTTGATGTTTTACGGTAATGTGTTAATAATTTCACACACGAGTCGCTCCTGAGTATAAGTCGCACCCCCGGCCAAACTATGAAAAAAACTGCGACTTATAGTCCAAAAAATACGGTGCTATGGACTGAAGCTGTGTTAATTAATTTGCATGTTAATAAGCAACTAATTAATGGTGAATATGTTCCCCATACTAAAGTGTTACCATGTTTTTTGACTGGTGCATAAAATGAACCGTGCAATAACATCACCTTATTCAAACAACAAAAACAACAGTGCATAAACTAACAACAAATTACACACCTGCAAACCAGTCAGCTTGTCCGTATCCGTAATAGGCCGATAGGGAGAAGTTTGTATTTACACGATGAGTCGGGTGTGTTTTGACCTCCGCTGAACCCCTGAGGCCAACTCACCAAACCCCTAGGGTTCGATCGAACCCAGGTTAAGAACCACTGTTTTAGATTGATTGATTGAAACTTGTATTAGTAGATTGCACAGTACAGTACATATTCCGTACAATTGACCACTAAATGGCAACACCCGAATACGTTTTTCAACTTGTTTAAGTCGGGGTCCCCGTTAATCAATTCATGGTAAAGTTACATTGTTTAATGCATCCAGCGGGGCATCACAACAAAATGATAAATGATAAATGGGTTATACTTGTATAGCGCTTTTCTACCTTCAAGGTACTCAAAGCGCTTTGACAGTATTACCACATTCACCCATTCACACACTGATGGCGGGAGCTGCCATGCAAGGCGCTAACCAGCAGCCATCAGGAGCAAGGGTGAAGTGTCTTGCCCAAGGACACAACGGACGTGACTAGGATGGTAGAAGGTGGGGATTGAACCCCAGTAACCAGCAACACTCCGATTGCTGACACGGCCACTCTACCAACTTCGCCACGCCAAAATTAGGCATAATAATGTGTTAATTCCACGACTGTATATATCGGTTTCGGTTGATACCGGAATCGGTAATTAAGAGTTGGACATAGGGCTGCAACAACTAATCGATTAAAATCGATTATAAAAATAGTTGGCGAATAATTTAGTCATCGATTCGTTGGAGCTATGCTATGTGCATGCGCTGAGGCTACGTTTTTTTTTTTTAACCTTTATTTGTAAACTGCAACATTTACAAACAGCTGAGAAACAATAATCAAAATAATAGGGGTGTAACGGTACGTGTATTTGTATCGAACAGTTTCGGTATGGGGGTTTCGTTTCGGTGCGGAAGTGTACCGAACGAGTTTCCACACGGTCATATCAAATAGCGTACTGCACATTGTGTAAACAATACTCAAAATGCCAGACATTTGAGGCATTTAAGAAACTCCGCCTTGACAGTTCCGCAAAAGAGGACATGTCCGGTAAAAAGAGGACGTATGGTCAGTCTATCATAGCCCGTTAGCTGCTAGCATGCTAGCAAAAGAGGACTAGCAGCGATCGGTTTCACCGGGCGCACTTTTTATCCATAGATTTATCACATTTAATTTTTTATTATCTATAGCAGGGGTGTCAAAAGTGTGCATTTTTGTAACATTTTCCTTGTTTTATTTGGCAAGTTGAAAGAACATGGCGCTTTCACGCCAAATGTATTCCCCCTACAAAAACCCCCCCCCCCCATTTATTTCCGGGGTCATTTCCTCTTACTTACGTAATTTCCTCTTACGTCGTTGACAGCGATCGATAACACTTCGGCTTTGACTGCCCGTCGCTGGAAGGATACTTGTTTTTTTTATAATATAGAGTTAACAAAACGTCTTTATTAATCGGACAAATTAACTTGAGGATATTCCTGACTGCACATTTGACGGAGAATTAAACGATTTTTGATTCGTTTTCCACGGGTCAACACTACTTCAGGGTTAATTTTTCTTTCAGACGGATGGGTTTTAGGTTGATATTGTTGGCAAACACGATTTACTGACATTCACTCTAACTTCGAGTAAGAACATACCTTTACTGTATGCGGCCGGTCCGTGGTAGCCCAATATTGAGACGTGAGTAGGAGCAGTTTTTAGACAATAATAAAAATAATTGCCAACAACCCCGATAATAAACCTGACATGACTTTGAATTCTCTACAATTATAAACTTTACCCTCCGTGTCAAGTCACTTTCCGTAATGAGCCAATTATCAGTTGACGTAAGTAAGAGGAAATGACCCCGGAAGTAAATGGGGGGGGGGGGGGTAAGACATTTGGCGTGACAGCGCCAAGTATGCAGTTTTTTTTTAATAAGATACTGGAAAGGATAGAAATGTAGTCTGTCTCTTTTATCCGATTAATCGAAGTAATCGACATATTAATCGATTATCAAATTAATTGTTAGTTGCAGCCCTAGTTGGACAATATCGGCAAAAAAGCCATTATCGGACATCCCTATAAAATACACATATCCTGTATTATTTCATGTGACAACAACAAAGATGTTATTATTAGTCTTCTTACCGCTCCAGGTGCAGGTGGCTCCTGGCCACGAGCTCGGCCTCGAGATCTGGCACGTGACCGACTCGCCATTCTCACTCGAAAATGCCTGAAATGCGTCAAAGTACAATAGGCTGAACAACAATGTCGAAGTTCATCTCACATATTCAACTTCTATCCATCACTGAAAACAAAACACCAGAATACGCCATCATTAGGACTCGCTGTAGTTAGGCCTAAGCTACCATTTTACGCGCACTAATTAAGCTAACGCTTTCCACGTGGTCACCATCATGCTAACCCTAGTTCAATTCGGCGAAAATTAAATCATAAACATATGTCACATTATAACATAATATATTTAACGGTTTTTACACGACCTATACTATATTTTAAACGTTTGCGTGAACTGGCAGAGATTAATTATTACATGCAATATTTACCCCCCCAGCGACCCCCGAAAGGGACACACGGTAGAAAAATGGATGGATGGAATTACAAAAAGCTAAATTATTAAAGTACTGATTTTAAAAGTCTATTAGAGTACACATATTTGGACTGGTATACTTACTCACTTGATGGAGAAACTATTTAGTCGACAAGCAAACTTCAGTGCGACCACCTCCCCGATGACATCAACACGTCTAACTCAATTGCTAAATTAGCCTCATCACTCAGAAAATCCTTCCGCATTGCAACAGCGAAAACGGCCCAATTAAAATAAACGTAAGTTGCTGAAAACAAATTCAGCAGTCTGAAATATAATTAAGTGATGTGTTGGTAAAAAAAAAATGTAGACAACTTATTGATTATTAGGTGTCTCGCACTACTTTTTGACGCAGTGATACGTCTCTGTACTGAAACAGGGGTACAAATGTTGAAGTGCAGACTTTTTGCCTCTAGGTGGCAGCACAGACCATCTTGTATATTCACTGTCTCGAGTCAAACCTATTTATTGAATCCAGTACAATGAATACAACATGTTATTAAATGTAATTTAGCTTGTGTGTATTGAATTGAATAAAAAATCCAGTCCAATTGTAATTTCTGAATGATGGGATAAATAATTAGTCTTAATGTCGGATTATCACAATCAACCATGTTTTGCTCTATAAAGTTCATTCATTGATTCATTTATTTTTTATTCCTTTCATGAAAATGCATATATCCTTCGTCTTGTGTTAGGGTCGGTACCGACCCGTTTTAGTTTTTAAATGCATAAAGGAACCACATACATTTATTTTTTTGCATCAAGGCTTTTTGACTTTGTCAGGAACCTCTATTTCAACAAAATAAAACAGTTTTTGTTTTTTTCACTAAATTATAAAATGTTCTGGTTGAAATTATGACCTTGGTGTTGTTAGGGTCGCTTTCGACCCAGTTATAAAAATAAGATTATAAAGCAATAATTAGAGCCAAAACTGAACACACTGACAGCCAGCTCCTCTCCCAATCATGTGAGCTTTAGGGGATTCTCATTTTACATTGTTATCCAGTACAAAAACAAACAAAGACGGGCATGTGAGGTCAATTCAGTTTAGAGTTGGTGATTTGCAGAGTGCACATCTCCAATTTGCAGCATGCAAAAATGAAAAAAAAGATTTACAGTGAGAGACATTCTGGATAATATTTTTGGTGAAAATGAGGGAGAGGACACAGAGCAGCATAGTGATACGGATGAACAGGTTTCTGAGAAGGAGTATCATCCAGAAGACACAGACACATCTGATGAGTCTGATGAGGAGGCCATACCAAAGACTATACAAGTGGGAGATCTTTCCAAGGTTTGGAATTAAAGTACCAATGATTGTCACACACACACTAGGTGTGGCGAAATTATTCTCTGCATTTGACCCATCACCCTTGATCACCCCCTGGGAGGTGAGGGGAGCAGTGGGCAGCAGCGGTGATTTAACCCCCAATTCCAACCCTTGATGCTGAGTGCCAAGCAGGGAGGTAATGGCTCCCATTTTTATAGTCTTTGGTATGACTCGGCCGGGGTTTGAACTCACAACCTACCCATCTTAGGGCGGACACTCTAACCACTAGGCCACTGAGTAGGTCTGGGGGTTAAATTGGGGGTTAAATCACCAAAAATGATTCCCGGGCGTGGCACCGCTGCTGCCCACTGCTCCCCTCACCTCCCAGGGGGTGAACAAGGGGATGGGTCAAATGCAGAGGACAAATTTCACCACACCTAGTGTGTGTGTGACAATCATTGCTACTTTAACTTTAACTTAACTTAACTTGATTTGCTGTTGTTTGTTTGACCTTGCAAATCTATATTTTGTGTTATGACTTGTTCTGCTTTTCATTTTGTGTTTGTCTTAAAGTTCTGTTGCTGAAAAAAATACTTTTTAGCCTTTTTCTTGAAATAAATATATACATGGGTCGAAATTGACCCGTAACACCATAGATGTTACTTTAGTTAAAATTATTAAAATGAAAAAATAAATAAAACAAATTTACTTAAGAGATGTGTTCTAATACCCCTCAGTAATAGTCAGGTAACACCACAACCTTTTATTTATTTATAGGATTCTCTTGAGGTTAATTTTACAATTTTTTAAATTGAAATCGAGGGGTATACTGACAAAAAAAAGGCCCAATGGCCCACACCAAAAATATTAAAACCAATATTTTCATGGATAAGGAATCCTAACAAGGCAACCAAGAGATGAGAAACAAATTGGATGATAGATAATTGTTTTTAGTGTATTTTACAGCTGATTTAAGATATGGGTCAAAACCGACCCGTTAACATAAGAGATGGTAACAGAAAGCTAACACAAGAGGAAGGATATATATACAAGCCATATACAGTTGACACTTTCATTGTTTTTTGTTTCTTATACATTTCCATGATCAGAAAGGAGCAGATGGAAGAAAACTATTCTTATATTTATCTGCCCCCTTTTTAACACAAATAGTTTTTTAATGACTTTATCACTGTTCCCTCCAACAACACCCGAACTCCAAAATGTTTAAGATTTTCGTTTAAGCATTTTCAAAATGACACGTCCAAACAAAATCAAAAATCAGTTTGTTAGAATTTCAGTTGTCTCTTTTTGTAACTCTTTTTAAATTCAAAGATATTCTTGCAACTTTTTAAGTCTTTGCCTAGAGAATTCCATGCTTTCACACCAACAACAGACAAGCACATTTGCTCCAAATTTGTTCGCACTCTTGGATGTTTAAAATCAAACGGCCTTCTGTGGTTCTCATCTTCAGACGTGAACACAAATAACTTTTGTAAGTCCTTCGGAAGAACTTTATTTCTAGCTTTGAACATCACTAATAGAGTATGCAATTCTACAATGACTTTTAGTTTTAATAATCCTGACCTTTAAAGTTAAAGTTAAAGTACCAATGGTTGTCACACACACACTAGATGTGGCGAAATTATTCTCTGCATTTGACCCATCACCCTTGATCACCCCCTGGGAGGTGAGGGGAGCAGTGGGCGGCAGCGGTGGCCGCGCCCGGGAATCATTTTTGGTGATTTAACCCCCAATTCCAACCCTTGATGCTGAGTGCCAAGCAGGCAGGTAATGGGTCCCATTTTTATAGTCTTTGGTATGACTCGGCCAGGGTTTGAACTCACAACCTATGGATCTCAGGGCGGACACTCTAAGACAGCATGTTTGTATTGTTCACTGACATTCACATAAGTGTAGTGTCTCCAATCCACCTAAAATGCATGTTTTTTTAAGATATGGGAGGAACAATCTTGTAAAATCACTGACTGGATTGAAACCAATTTATTGAACTATGAACTGACTACAATAACTTGTTAAGAATAAAGTGTTTAGCTCATGGATATTGAATTTCGAGTTATTGATGAAAGTAAGCACTACTGGAGACGTGCAGTCTAGAAAAAAAAAACAATCCAGTTTAATTGTAATGAACGATAAGATTCAAACATTATTATTTTTGTTAGAGTATCACAATGCTGTAGATAGACAGCATGTCTGCAGGTGAACCTTACCTTCATTATTAATAGTTAATCCATCAAATAACTTTTTTTAGGGCGGTGAGCTGTAGCCTATTCCAGTTCACTCAGGACTGGTCGCAAGTCAATCACAGGGCCCATTTTGACAAACAAGCACTTACGGTTTTCCAATTAACCTAAAATGCATGTCTTACTTTTAAGATGTGAGAGGAAGCTTTAGCTGCTGAGGACAGATGGAAGCCAATGACAGCTCAGTGTCATCAAGTGCAATTAATTTTTCCACCATCCGAATTCTAAATGCAGAATAGCAGGAATTAGCTCTATTTCAGATACAGTTAGAATGCGAAAATGCTTGGAATCACACACCTGACATAAATAGTTCAACTGCTCAAATCTTGTGCCAGAACATAAAAACCTACCTAAGAAGCAGACAAATAAATGAGAAAGAAGGATTTCAATCTGAGTATGGTATGTACAAACCCCGTTTCCATATGAGTTGGGAAATTGTGTTAGATGTAAATATAAACGGAATACAATGATTTGCAAATTATTTTCAACCCATATTCAGTTGAATATGCTACAAAGACAACATATTTGATGTTCAAACTGATAAAAAAAATTTTTTTTTGCAAAAAATCATTAACTTTAGAATGTGATGCCAGCAACACGTGACAAAGAAGTTGGGAAAGGTGGCAATAAATACTGATAAAGTTGAGGAATGCTCATCAAACACTTATTTGGAACATCCCACAGGTGTGCAGGCTAATTGGGAACAGGTGGGTGCCATGATTGGGTATAAAAACAGCTTCCCAAAAAATGCTCAGTCTTTTAAAGAAAGGATGGGGCGAGGTACACCCCTTTGTCCACAACTGCGTGAGCAAATAGTCAAACAGCTTAAGAACAACATTTCTCAAAGTGCAATTGCAAGAAATTTAGGGATTTCAACATCTACGGTCCATAATATCATCAAAAGGTTCAGAGAATCTGGAGAAATCACTCCACGTAAGCCGCATGGCCGGAAACCAACATTGAATGACCGTGACCTTCGAACCCTCAGACGGCACTGTATCAAAAACAGACATCAATCTCTAAAGGATATCACCACATGGGCTCAGGAAGACTTCAGAAAACCACTGTCACTAAATACAGTTGGTCGCTACATCTGTAAGTGCAAGTTAAAGCTCTACTATGCAAAGCGAAAGCCATTTATCAACAACATCCAGAAACGCCACCGGCTTCTCTGGGCCCGAGATCATCTAAGATGGACTCATGCAAAGTGGAAAAGTGTTCTGTGGTCTAACGAGTCCACATTTCAAATTGTTTTTGGAAATATTCGACATCGTGTCATCCGGACCAAAGGGGGAGCGAACCATCCAGACTGTTATCGACGCAAAGTTCAAAAGCCAGCATCTGTGATGGTATGGGGGTGCATTAGTGCCCAAGGCATGGGTAAATTACACATCTCTCAAGGCACCATTAATGCTGAAAGGTACATACAGGTTTTGGAACAACATATGTTGCCATCTAAGCGCCGTCTTTTTCATGGATGCCCCTGCTTATTTCAGCAAGACAATGCCAAGCCACATTCAGCACGTGTTACAACAGCGTGGCTTCATAAAAAAAGAGTGCAGGTACTTTCCTGGCCCGCCTGCAGTCCAGACCTGTCTCCCATCGAAAATGTGTGGCGCATTATGAAGCGTAAAATATGACAGTGGAGACCCCGGACTGTTGAACGACTGAAGCTCTACATAAAACAAGAATGGGAACTAATTCCACTTTCAAAGCTTCAACAATTAGTTTCCCCAGTTCCCAATCGTTTATTGAGTGTTGTTAAAAGAAAAGGTGATGTAACACAGTGGTGAACATGCCCTTTCCCAACTACTTTGGCACGTGTTGCAGCCATGAAATTCTAAGTTAATTATTATTTGCAAAAAAAAAATTAAGTTTATGAGTTTGAACATCAAATATGTTGTCTTTGTAGTGCATTCAATTGAATATGGGTTGAAAAGGATTTGCAAATCACTGTATTCCGTTTATATTTACATCTAACACAATTTCCCAACTCATATGGAAACGGGGTTTGTATTTTATCAAGGATACTGAAAAAAAAAATGGATAGATGTTGGTAGTCCAACTCATACTGACTGGTATACACAAGCTATGGAAATGATATCAGTAAAAAAAACTGCATTTAGTTTAGACAATAATGAGTCATATATTGGAATATGGGATCCATTATTTAAATTTGTTTTAACTATTAAATGAACCTAAAATAAGACTTATTTTATCTTTGTGGAAAATATTGGACACAATGTGTTGTCAAGCTTATGAGATGCGATGCAAGTATAAGCCACTGTGACACCATTGTTCATTTTTAAAATGTGTTTATTAAAACATTTTTAAACGGCTGTGATGATAATGTCAATGAGGGATTTCCAATCACTGCTATGTTGGAATTCTTATTAATATTGCTGCTGTTGTTGATGTTATTAATTTTTGTTTGACTACTTTTGGATTGTTTTGTGTCTTGTTTGGATGTCCTCTCAATTGCTCTGTTAATTCCTATTCTGAATGTTGCTGGGTCGGGTTTGGTTTTGGAATTGGAATTGTATTATTATGTTATTGTAGTGTATTATTTTGTTGGATTGATTAATTTAAAAAAATAAAATTTAAAAGGACACTAATGACTTAAGTACACAGAAGTGTGGATTACAGTGCATGCACATGCTAATTATGTTCTGTTAGATTGTAAGGCATGATCAATTACTGACAAAAAGCCTGATATAGTGAATATATTGTTATGAAGTAAATACTTAATGATTGTTACATTAATCGTACTGAATTCACATTTTAGGCTATATTTAGCAAATATTCTTCTCAAAATCACCTTGGCGAGCCACCTGTAGCTCACAAGCTACTGATTGGAGATCCCTGGTCCATCGAACGAGTCAAATCCATCTCTGCATTGCTCACCCATATCCCCACTTCCTTATTTACATCAGTAGAGATTAGTCTAAATCAGGGGTGCTCACACTTTTTCTGCAGACGAGCTACTTTTCAATTGATCAAGTCGTGGAGATCTACCTCATTCATATATATAATTTATATTTACTTATTTATGAAATATATGTTTTTGTTAACAAGTTAAAGGTGTTTAATGATAATGCAAGCATGTTTAACACATATAGTTAATATTGTTAAAAAATTAAAGGTGTTTAATGATAATACAAGTATGTTTAATACATATAGTTAATATTGTTAACAAGTTAAAGGTATTTAAAGATAATGCAAGCATGTTTAACACATAGTTAATATTGTTAACAAAATAAAGGTGTTTGATGATAATACAAGCATGTTTAACACATAGTTAATATTGTTAATAAATTAAAGGTGTTTAATGATAATACAAGAATGTTTAATACATATAGTTAATATTGTTAACAACTTAAAGGTGTTTTAAGATAATACAAGCATGTTTAACACATATAGTTAATATTGTTAACAAGTTAAAGGTGTTTAAAGATAATACAAGCATGTTTAACACATATAGATTCCTTTCTTTCATGAAGACAAGAATATAAGTTGGTGTATTACCTGATTCTGATGACTTGCATTGATTGGACAGTGGTGCTGATGCGTCCGCATTTTCGAATGGCGGAGAAAAAAAGTCCTCCTTTCTGTTCAATACCACATGAAAGTGGTTGGTTTTTGGCATCTTATTTGTCCAGCTTCCGTACTCCTTTGTATACACTTTACAAGAAATACATTGTCGGCAAACTCCGTCGCTTGCTAGCTTGTGCACGCCAGCTTTCTGAGACTCTTATTTTGTTAGCACAACTGTGCAGTCGGTCTTTGGAGTTTTGACGACAGGTACGGCGCCAGAGTCTGTTGAAATAAAGTGTTTCTCGCCTTCCTGTCTGTAATTTTAATGAGCTGGCAGCAGCCAGCGTCATCTCAGAAGACCCTCGGGTGCCGTGAATGTCAATCAAGTGACGAAAGTAACGTCATAGTGAAGATTTATGATCGCTCATTTTTAGGACTATTTTTTTAATGCCTGGCTGGTGATCGACTGACACACCCTCCGAGATCGACCGGTAGCTCGCGATCGACGTAATGAGCACCCCTGGTCTAAATTATGTGCGTGTGGGGTTTAAGGTTACAAATACCATTTAGAACTCTTAAAATCACAAGTTATATCACAATGTTTGTTTTTTAAAGGCCCAAAACATGGCAAATTTTGCCACAACTTTGTGAAACTGCTGCGAAATCAGGCATTTTAGGCCGCCACAATCACACAAGAAAACCTGGTATATTAAACTGAACTGTTATCCACACAAGGATTACTGTCCATATGATATTGTTATTATGACTTTCTTCATAACCCTTTTGTTCAACAAGAAGTTTCCTGCTTTGAGGACAAATCTCTCATACATTTTGATCATTAATTATCATCATCAATCAATCAATGTTTATTTATATAGCCCTAAATAACAAGTGTCTCAAATGGCTGCACAAGCCACAACGACATCCTCGGTACAGAGCCTACATAAGGGCAAGGAAAACTCACCCCAGTGGGACGTCGATGTGAATGACTATGAGAAACCTTGGAGAGGACCGCATATGTGGGTAACTCCCCCCCCCTCTAGGGGAGACCGAAAGCAATGGATGTTGAGTGGGTCTGGCATAATATTGTGAAAGTCCAGTCCATAGTGGATCTAAGATATTGGTGAAAGTCCAGTCCATAGTGGATCTAACATAATAGTGAGAGTCCAGTCCAACTCAACACTAAGAAAACGGAAATGCTGATTATCGATCCTGCTAAACACCGACATTTATTTAATAATACCACCTTAACATTTGACAACCAAACAATTACACAAAGCGACTCGGCAAAGAATCTGGGTATTATCTTCGACCCAACTCTCTCGTTTGAGTCACACATTCAGAGTGTTACTAAAACGGCCTTCTTTCATCTCCGTAATATCGCTAAAATTCGTTCCATTTTGTCCACTAGCGACGCTGAGATCATTATTCATGCGTTCGTTACGTCTCGTCTCGATTACTGTAACGTATTATTTTCGGGTCTCCCTATGTCTAGCATTAAAAGATTACAATTGGTACAAAATGCGGCTGCTAGACTTTTGACAAGAACAAGAAAGTTTGATCATATTACGTCTATACTGTATATACCTTTATATACTTATAAACATACCTATACTGGCTCACCTGCAATGGCTTCCTGTGCACTTAAGATGCGACTTTAAGGTTTTACTACTTACGTATAAAATATTACACGGTCTAGCTCCATCCTATCTTGCTGATTGTATTGTACCATATGTCCCGGCAAGAAATCTGCGTTCAAAGAACTCCGGCTTATTAGTGATTCCCAGAGCCCAAAAAAAGTCTGCGGGCTATAGAGCGTTTTCTATTGGGGCTCCAGTACTATGGAATGCCCTCCCGGTAACAGTTAGACATGCTACCTCAGTAGAAACATTTAAGTCCCATCTTAAAACTCATTTGTATACTCTAGCCTTTGAATAGCCCCCTTTTTTTTAGACCAGTTGATCTGCCGTTTCTTTTCTTTTCTCCTCTGCTCCCCCCTATCCCTTGTGGAGGGGGAGACACTCAGGTCCGGTGGCCATGGATGGGGTGCTGGCTGTCCGGGGTCGGGACCCGGGGTGGACCGCTCGCCTGTGTATCGGTTGGGAACATCTCTGCGCTGCTGACCCGTCTCCGCTCGGGATGCTTTCCTGCTTACCCCACTGTGGACTGGACTCTTACTGTTATGCTGGATCCACTATGGACTGTACTCTCACAAAATTATGTTATACCCACACGACATCCATTGCATTCGGTCTCCCTAGAGGGGGGGGGGGGGAGACACTTGTGATTTAGGGCTATATAAATAAACATTGATTGATTGATTGATTGATAGTGGGGCCAGCAGGAGACCATCCCGAGCGGAGACGGGTCAGCAGCGCAGAGATGTCCCCAACCGATGCACAGGCGGGCGGTCCACCCCGGGTCCCGACTCTGGACAGCCAGCACTTCATCCATGGCCACCGGACCTGTGTGTCTTCCCCTCCACAAAGGAGAGGGGGGCAGAGGAGAAAAGAAAAGAAACAGCAGATCAACTAGTCTAAAAAGGGGGGTCTATTTAAAGGCTAGAGTATACAAATGAGTTTTAAGATGGGACTTAAATGCTTCTACTGAGGTAGCATTTCTAACTGTTCCCGGGAGGGCATTCCAGAGTACTGGAGCCCGAATAGAAAACGCTCTATAGCCCGCAGACTTTTTTTGGGCTCTGGGAATCACTAATAAGACGGAGTTCTTTGAACGCAGATTTCTTGCCGGGACATATGGTACAAAACAATCGGCAAGATAGGCTGGAGCTAGACCGTGTAGTATTTTATACATAAGTAGTAAAACCTTAAAGCATACTTGCCAACCCTCCCGGATTTTCCGGGAGACTCCCGAAATTCAGCGCCTCTCCCGAAAACCTCCCGGGACAAATTATCTCCCGAAAATCTCCCGAAATTCAGGCGGACTCAGGTCCGCATTTCCCACAATATAAACGGTGTGCCTGCCCAATGACGTTATAACTGTAGAATGATCGAAGGCGAGTTCTTGGTTCCTTATGTGGGTTTATTGTTAGGCAGTTTCATTAACGTCCTCCCAGCGCGGTAACAACACACAACAACAGCAGTCACGTTTTGGTCTGCCGTAAACAGCAACGTTGTGACACTCTTAAACAGGACAATACTGCCATCTGGTGCATTTGATGAAAGCATTTCTGTGCGTACCACACAGCAATGCATCATCAGAGAGGGTGTTCAGCATGGTTAGAAAAATAGTGACAGAGAATAGAACAAGGATGGACAATTCAACCCTTAACTCTACAAGTATATGTGTAAATAAATTAACACTGAAATTCAAGTATTTATATATATATATATATATATATATATATATATATATATATATATATATATATATATATATATATATATATATACACAATAAAAGAAATATATATTTTTAGCTAGAATTCACTGAAAGTCAAGAATTTCTTATATATATATATATATATATATATATATATATATATATATATATATATATAAATATATATATATATATATATATATGGAATACTTGACTTGGTGAATTCTAGCTGTAAATATACTCCTCCCCTCTTAGCCACGCCCCCAACCACGCCCCTCCCCCACCTCCTGAAATCGGAGGTCTCAAGGTTGGCAAGTATGCCTTAAAGTCACATCTTAAGTGCACAGGAAGCCAGTGCAGGTGAGCCAGTATAGGCATAATATGATCAAACTTTCTTGTTCTTGTCAAAAGTCTAGAAGCCGCATTTTGTACCAACTGTAATTTTTAATGCTAGACATAGGGAGACCCGGAAATAATATGTTACAGTAATCGAGACGAGACGTAACGAACGCATGAATTACACTGTAATTGCGCCAAATGTCTGCAGGCAGCTACTGCATCTGCCGATACGTTATCTTTCATCTCGATCAGACATTTGTAAGCCAATACTTCCCGTTGTCTTTCAATCCCAATGACCATTATATCACTTTCACAAAAAATCCCAATCTTTTAACAGGTTCCAGGGGCCGTGGCTTATTTTTGAATAAAATATAAACAAGGGGGGAAATATCAAACCCATTAATCTTTCATTAAGCGTGCCAGATAAAAAAGAATCGCTTGAAGTATCTTTCGTTACCATCAGTGCAAGTGCAGAAGCCCCCTGCTAACATCAAAGGCTTGTGAAAGAAACAGAGCGGAGAGAGTCAGTTAGCTGAATTTGGCTAAGAACCAGCCTGCAGTTATCCTTTAATATCCACAGACTTATGTTGGCACTGAGGGTGAGATACAACTGATCTATACTGTGGCATGGAAATTCACATTGATCATCATCGGCAAGGAAAGGGCAGAGGTCGCTCAAGGCCCAAAAATGGGAAAACTTAACTTATGCCTCCTTTTTAACCTCCTTTAGAGTTTATTCAATGGAAAGGTTGATAGGCCCTGAAATAAGCACAAAATATGTTGTTAATGACAGTAACTATGTCACTGAAAGCACTAACCAGCCTGGCAGCCATGCCAAGTAGGTTAATGACATGCACTGGATTAAGGTTTTAGCATTGCAATGCACTGATGCCACACTGCCAAAGAAATCTAACAAAGAAATGAACCTCTTGTGATTCTCTATATTGTATAGATGCAATGACACATTCGTCTTTGTCTGAAGTGCACAAGAGAAGAAGCCTTCGATTGACTTCACAGTCCCAGTATCGCACGAGTTAGCCATGGTTACTGAATTAAACATGGGAAGACGAGTTTCCTTTTATCTGCAGCCAAAGTGCTAAATCTGACCACTGCAACCGATATTCGCCCACTTCAAAAATCCTCTCTTTGATAGTGAAGGCGTAGGAGCTTAAGATGTACCAGTTTGTCCTCATTTTTGTAATGGTTTTCAGCCGCAAACACTGCAGGATGTTTGCAGCCGCTACAATAGCTACCATTAAGTCTGTCTGTCGTTTGTTCCCTTTTGAACCAAACTTTCCAGGTTGTACTTTCCTGTTACTTTTTACATTGTTTTTGCTTTTTTTTTTAAACTAAAAAGTAATGATACTGGAAAAAAACGTATAGTTTGACAACAGCAACATACTGTAAACTTCAACTGCCTTTTGGCAAAGATCAAATGTAGTGTAGTATCTTAATTTCCAATCCTTTACAGACAGTGAGGCCACTGGACTTTATTTGAGAGAAATTATTTCCCTTTTCCTTATTTCGCCACCAATATTATACATTTTATTATCCGAAACCAAGTAACTACAGTGGTTCTTTGGTTTCCGTTGGTAATATGTTTCTAAAGTACCTGACAAAGACCAAATCGTATACGACAACAGAACCATAAGAAATAATGTAAATCACTTAATCTATTCCAGACATCCAAAAATATTAACACAAAATATATTTTGTGTCACTACCTAATTGTAGGGCTAATTTAGTGTTGCCAATCTACCTACCCCCAGGTGCATGTGGAAGTGAGATGAAGCCGGAGTACCCGGAGGGAACCCACGCAAGTCTACTTCACACAGAACGACCCAGAGCCCAGGATTGAACCCAAGCCTTTCATATTGTGAGGCACACACACTAACCCCTGTGCCACCATGCTCTAGATACTGCAGAATGATACAAGCACAAACAGACTAGTTTGTTAAGCACAATGTTTGGTTGTACAATAACCTAGACCAGGGGTCTCAAACTCAATTTACCTGGGTGGTCTGGTGAGGCCACATGAAACAATCACTTAAGTCATGCTTTAACCATACTATTAAACATAATATGACATGAAGAGAATATGAATACTTTTAGATATTTAGGGAATGTAAATTAAAAAAACTACTTTTATATTTAATTATGATCATGATTTCTGGTTGTTAGGCCAGCAGAGAATCAATCAATCAATCAATGTTTATTTATATAGCCCTAAACCACAAGTGTCTCAAAGGACTGCACAAGCCACAACGACATCCTCGGTACAGAGCCCACATAAGGGCAAGGAAAAACTCACCCCAGTGAGACGTTGATGTGAATGACTATGAGAAACCTTGGAGAGGACTGCATATGTGGGTAACCCCCCTCCCCCCCCGTTTCTAGGGGAGACCGAATGCAATGGATGTCGAGTGGGTCTGACATAATATTGTGAGAGTCCAGTCCATAGTGGATCCAACATAATAGTAAGAGTCCAGTCCATAGTGGGGCCAGCAGGAAACCATCCCGAGCGGAGACGGGTCAGCAGCGCAGAGATGTTCCCAACTGATGCACAGGCGAGCGGTCCACCCCGGGTCCCGACTCTGGACAGCCAGCACTTCATCAATGGCCACCGGACCTGTGTGTCTCCCCCTCCACAAGGTAGAGGGGGGAGCAGAGGAGAAAGGGCCTTGCTGGCCCACCACTGTTTAATTCAGGGGTCTCAGACACACGGCCCGCGAGACGTTATTTTGCGGCCCGCACCTTAATATGAAAATATTATGTTGGTGCGGCCCGCGAGTTTTATATGAATGGCGCTTGACAGCGTCATACTTGCCAACCCTCCCGATTTTTCCGGGAGACTCCCGATTTTCAGGACAACCATTCTTTCGAATGTCTTCACCCAAACAACAATATACCCAAACAACAATATTAAGGGCGTGCCGTGATGTCACTGCCTTTAGCGCCCTCTACAACAGTCACATGTTGTATTTGGCTTCTGTACACACACGTAAGTGACTGTAAGACATACTTGATCAACAACCACAGAGGTCACACTGAGGGTGTCCGTATAAACAAGTTTAACACTGTTACAAATATGCGCCACACTGTGAACCCACACCAAACAAGAATGACAAACACATTTCGGGAGAACATCCGCACCGTAACACAACATAAACACAACAGAACAAATACCCAGAATCCCATGCAGCCCTAACTCTTCCGGGCTGCAATATACACCCCCCTCTACCACCAAACCTCTACCCCCCCCCCCCCCCCCCCCCTCAACCCTGCGCTCCCACACATCAACATCCCCCCGCCCCTACGTGTGTCTGCAGAAGCCTCATACAACATGTGACTGGGCCGGCACGCTGTTTGTATGGTGAAAAAGCGGACGTGACGACAGGTTGTAGAGGACGTTAAAGGCAGTGCTATCACGGCACGCCCTTAATATTATTGTCCGGGTGAAAATCGGGACAAATTTGGGAGAATGGTTGCCCCGGGAGATTGTCGGGAGGGGCACTGAAATTCAGGAGTCTCCCGGAAAAATCGGGAGGGTTGGCAAATATGTTGCGAGGGCGGGAAAGCCATTCAAAGACGGTGAATTCATTAAAAAGTGCATTTTAGATTTTTTTAAGAAATATTTTCTTGCGGCCCAGCCTCACCCAGTTTCTGCATCCAGTGGCCCCCAGGTAAATTGAGTTTGAGACCCCTGGTTTAATTGATATTGTGCAAAACTATGTGAAAAATCTAACATATCAGATTCAACCATAAAAATCATTTCTCAGAGACAGACCTACACAATATATTTGAGGATGTCATGTCTGTGTAATCATGTTTTGTCTTAGTCATGTTTTGTTTAGTTATTGGACTCTTTAGTTTCTGGCTTTTCACTCCCTTGTCTTGTTTCCATGATTACCCATTAGTTTCACCTGTTCCACGTTTGGACTCATTGTGCACTCTTGTTTGTCACCATAGCAACCCATTAGTTTTCACCTGTCACGTCACGCACCTGTTTCACGTTTTGAGTCACGCACCTGTTTTCGTTAATCATGTCTGTAGTATTTAAGTTCATTGTTTTCAGTTTGTCTTTCTGGTGACATCCCCACATTTATGCTCTGCACATTTCTGACTCTATTTTCATGTCCATCGTTCACGCTGCTCCTTTTTGTCCATGCCAAGTAAGTTTTGTTTATTATTGCCACAGTTAGTGTTTTTTGTTGTTCATAGTTTTTGCCTTTGTGCAAGTATTTGTTTTCATAGCCTAGTTGTTTCTCCGCCACTGTGCGCGCTTTTCGTCTGTACTTTTTTTTTTGCCCTTTATTAGTGTAAAAAATAAATTATGTACTCTCATTGCTGTCTCGCCCGAGCCAACTTTCCGTTGCCTTCTAGAAAAACTAAACCCCAGGACCAAGTCATGACAGTATGTCACCAGCAAGACAAACTGAAAACAATGAACTTAAATACTACAGATATGATTAACGAAAACAGGTGCGTGACTCAAAACGTGAAACAGGTGCGTGACGTGACAGGTGAAAACTAATGATTGCTATGGTGACAAAACAAAAGTGCACAAAAAGTCCAAAAACAAAACCGAAAATGACCAAAACAAAAACATGATCACACAGAGATGACAGAGGAAACACAACAAGATAGCTATTTGTGAAAACAAATATCAAAGAGAATGGAAACATATTTATCTCATCCAGCTCGTATCAACCTTGATAATAGAAACATTGGGGTTGCTCCGCATGCACCACTTATCACTTTGGCATACAGTATACGTGATTGTCTGTGAACGCATTTCTATGTGGACAGTTTCTTTCAAACATGCGTTTTATGCTAAATATCTGTGTTTGCATGTATGTGTGAACTTTATACGTACAGACGGGGAAAATGTGCATGTGGCTTTTGGGGTATTTCATCTTTGCTGGTGTGGAGATACCTTTGGAAAAGCATGGTCGAAAGCCCTGGGTCGTGTGGCTAATGAGATACCGAGGCAGTGGGAATGATGGTTTTAATTACTACCCAGGACTGATCTAAAGGGGGCGATTGGTGAAGATCATGCTGTGTGTCCTAAGTTGGGAGTTCACACCGATGCCAGTCCTGCTGTGCCTGGCTGCCTTTGATGCTCACTCCCCTCTGTTTTATTCCCACATTGTGCTTTTTAGATCCTCTGCTACCGATGCTTCGCTGCACCTTTGCTTTAAAGCAAGTTATTTGGACAAGGAGAAGCATAACCGTTGAGGTTTGAATGTTGATGCAGAAGGCAGTGTAATATTTCGAGTACATTAAGGTAAAGAAGAGATGGCATAATATATTGAAAGAGGCAAAAAGTAAATAAATACTCCGTTTTGGAAAAAGAAAGGGAAATATTGGTGATGAATAATGATTTCAGAAAGCTCCCTCCTTTCAGCCCTCTAAAATTTGGGAAGCTAGAAGGAGACCCGTTAGTTCTGTGTTAGATGTGCTGTGAATTCTGCGTCTCCTAGGCAGCTCTCAGCAGGAGGGTGTTGCTATGTGTGGGCTCTGTGTTCTCCTGAAGCCCAGCTGTGGACCAAGGCTTGTTGACTTTCCAGAGATCACATGGCATCCTCGTCGTGGGCCGCCTAAATGGGGCTCGCCCTCTCCGGGACGCTGACTTGACCCTCTACCTCCTGCAAGAAAAGGTCAGAGCTGGCCAATGTTTGAACTCACTCAGCATATTTAAAATCACAACATTGAAAAGGTACCCTGCAGCGATGTTGCCAAATACTTTCTTATACTGACCCGACACAATTTTAACATGAATTGATCTCTGATTACTGTCTGGGCGTAATAAGCAAGCTTCAAAATAATGTTGTTTTCTTTTGTGAAGAGTGGAATAGGTTAGTGGTTATTTTGCTGTTGTGGTCAAAAGTTTATATACACTTGTAAAGAACATAATGTCATGGCTGTCTTGAGTTTCCAATACTTTCTACGAGTCTTATTTTTTTGTGATAGAGTGATTGGAGCACATACTTGTTGGTCACAAAAAACATTCATGAAGTTTGGTTCTCTTATGAATTTATTATGGGTCTACTGAAAATGTGACCAAATCTGCTGGTTCAAAAGTATACATACAGCAATGTTAATATTTGCTTACATGTCCCTTGGCAAGTTTCACTGCAATAAGGCCCTTTTGGTAGCCATCCACAAGCTTCTGGTTGAATTATTGATCACTCCTCTTGACAAAATTGGTGCAGTTCAGCTAAATTTGTTGGTTTTCTGACATGGACTTGTTTCTTCAGCATTGTCCACACGTTTAAGTCAGGACTTTGGGAAGGCCATTCTAAAACCTTAATTCTAGCCTGATTTAGCCATTCCTTTACCACTTTTGACGTGTGTTTGGGGTCATTGTCCTGTTTGAACACCCAACTGCGCCCAAGACCCAACCTCCGAGCTGATGATTTTAGGTTGTCGTGAAGAATTTGGAGGTAATCCTCTTTTTTCATTGCCCCATTTAAAGCACCAGTTCCATTGGCAGCAAAACAGGCCCAGATCACATTACTACCACCACCATGCTTGACGGTAAGAATGGTGTTCCTGGGATTAAAGGCCTCACATTTCCTCCTCCAAACATATGACTGGGTATTGTGGCCAAACAGCTCAATTTTTGTTTCATTTGACATCACATGGACAAAGATAAGACCTTCTGGAGGAAGCTTCTGTGGTCAGATGAAACAAAAATTTAGCTCTTTGGCCACAATACACAGCAATATGTTTGGAGAAGAAAAGGTGAGGCCTTTAATCCCAGAAACACCACATCTACCGTCAAGCTTGGTGGAGGTAGTATTATGCTCTGGGCCTGTTTTGCTGCCATTGGAACCGGTGCTTTAAATGGGACAATGAAAAAGGAGGATTATCTCAAAATTCTTCAGGACAACCTAAAATCATCAGCCCGGAGGTTGGGTAATGGGCGCATTTGGGTGTTCTAACAGGACAATGACCCCAAACACACGTCAAACGTGGTAAAGGAATGGCTAAATCAGGCTAGAATTAAGGATTTAGAATGGCCTTCCCAACGTCCTGACATGTGGACAATGCTGAAGAAACAAGTCCATGTCAGAAAACCAAAAAAATGTAGCTGAACTGCACCAATTTTGTCAAGGGGAGTGGTCAAAAATTCAAGCAGAAGCTTGTGGATGGCTACCAAAAGCGCCTTATTACAGTCAAACTTGCCAAGGGACATGTAACTAAATATTAACATTGCTGTATGTATACTTTTGACCCAGCAGATTTTCAGTAGACCCATAATAAATTCATAAAAGAACCAAACTTCATGAATGTTTTTTGTGACAAACAAGTATGAGCTCCAATCACTCTATCACAAAAAAATAAGAGTTGTAGAAATTATTGGAAACTCAAGACACCCATGACATTATATATATATATATATATATACAGGCCCGGCCCTAACCAATCTGGCGCCCTAGGCAAGATTTTAGGTGGCGCCCCCCCACATCGGCAGTGAAGTGTATATACTCACAAGAAACCGAATAGCTTTGTCTTTGACCTTTTTTTTTACTTAAATAAAGCAAATTAACAATCAGAATAGTTAACAAGATAAAAAAAAATATGAATAAATAAATGAATGCAAAAAATAAAAAATGAATATATGAAATACAATATTTTTTACATACATATTGCTTAATTTACATTAATGATGTGCACTTTAACAACTAGGCTTACAATTATACCTAATATATAAAGGGGTGGAAAAGTGACTATTACCTGCAGGGCAAACATTAGCTAACCAGAAGGCAATAACAATGTAAACAAAAAACACCTGCTTAAAAGATCTAATACAAGGAATGTAAGGTGGGAGTACTGTAATTACCTAACGTTACATTATTATTTTCCATAACAATTTAGCCCCCTCCACAATATTAACCCGACGTTAAAACAGAACTAGCTATTTATTGATTAGCAATTGCCGAATCATGTAACATTAGCTTAATGCTAAAAAGCCAGGTTACTATCACATTCTGTAACAGACAAATAATTTCATGTAGGCTAACGTTACCTATGCTACCTCTTGTCTTTTTCTCGTTTCTCCTCCTCTTCTTTTCTCTTTTTTCTTCCCTGGGCACTTGACAGTTTTGGCCGTTTTGACATCTTGTGTTGATTTTTTGATGTGGTGACGTCCAAAAAGAGTCATCGGGAAGGGAGGGGGCGCACCGTGCGGGGGGAGGGGGGGGGGGGGCATAATGTTGTAACAAATAATATTTCTATTATATAGGCTTTACTTTGCATTTTAATTAACGTGGGATTATTTTTTGTATTTAGAAATAATAGTACCAACTTTTTTTTTTTCTCTCCAACATTTGTGGCACTGGCGTGGCGCCCCCTGATGGACGGCGCCCTTAGCATTTGCCTTTACGGCCTATGCCACGGGCCGGCCCTGTATATATACATATATAGTTATTTGTTAGTTGTTGTAATGTGGAGAGGGGATGACATTAAATAGTCTCTGCTTCTTCCTACTCCTTTTCTGACGTGTAGAGATGTAAAACTGTTAACCTTATCATGTGCTCAAATGTAACCTGGTATGCATGTCCGGAATAAAATAAACTGAACTAAACTGAAATGCAGACCACCGGGCTTTTTGTTGCATGTGTGTAGCTTAAAATTATGTAAAATGTTGAGCTGATTGACTTGTACAACAGCACTCCCAACTAGCTTCGTAGCTGCAGCACTCTTATTCCCCTACAGAGAGCGTCGTCAAACCACTTTCTGTTTAAGTAACCGTAAACAAACAATTATTCACAATGTATTTCCAGTCTTTTTTCAAGTTGTTCTGCTTATATCTATTGGGCAAGGTGGTAGTGATTGCATTAATTAAAAGACATGTCTTTATTACTAGAGGTCAAACAATACATGTATCTGTATTGGGCAACAGAGAATTGAATATTTATTCAATCAACCAGCCTTCAGATCTGACTTTGATAGTGACCCTACACTTTATTATAGTGACCCTACACTTTATGATAGTGACACTACACAGTCTCCAACAGGTGGTTGGTGTGATACCAGTAACTCAACAAAGGGTCATATAACATATCTTAGTAAATGTATAACTGTTCAATACAGACATTATGCTTCTTTTTAAAGGGGAACACTATCACAATTTCAGAAAGGTTAAAACCATTAAAAATCAGTTCCCAGTGGCTTACTATATTTTTCGAAGTTTTTTTCAAAATTTTACCCATCACGCAATATCTCTAAAAAAAGCTTCAAAGTGCCTGATTTTAACCATCGTTATAAACACCCGTCCATTTTCCTGTGACGTCACATAGTGAAGCCAACACAAACAAACATGGCGGAAAGAACAGCAAGCTATAGCGACAATAGCTCGGATTCAGACCCGGATTTCAGCGGCTTAAGCGATTCAACAGATTACGAATGTATTGAAACGGATGGTTGTAGTGTGGAGGCAGGTAGCGAAAACGAAATTGAAGAAGAAACTGAAGCTATTGAGCCATATCGGTTTGAACCGTATGTAAGCGAAACCGACGAAAACGACGCGACAGCCAGCGACACGGGAGAAAGCGAGGACGAATTTGGCGATCGCCTTCTAACCAACGATTGGTATGTGTTTGTTTGGCATTAAAGGAAACTAACAACTATGAACTAGGTTTACAGCATATGAAATACATTTGGCAACAACATGCACTTTGAGAGTGCAGACAACCCAATTTTCATCAATTAATATATTCTGTAGACATACCCTCATCCGCTCTCTTTTCTTGAAAGCTGATCTGTCCAGTTTTGTAGTTGATGTCAGCAGGCCAGGGAAGCTAGGGTCCATAGGGGGTTTAGCTCGCTCGTCTGCGGGAACAAACTGCCGCCATTGCTTTCCGTGCTAGCGAGGGCCTTTGTCCCTGAATTGCTCACACACTCCCGCAGATTCAATGGGGGTCTGGCGCCAGATTTCTTTGACTTTATCGTTGGAAATGCATCTGCTTTGAGTGTCGCAGGATATCCACACATTCTTGCCATCTCTGTCGTAGCATAGCTTTCGTCGGTAAAGTGTGCGGAACAAACGTCCAATTTCTTGCCACTTTCGCATCTTTGGGCCACTGGTGCAACTTGAATCCGTCCCTGTTCGTGTTGTTACACCCTCCGACAACACACCGACGAGGTATGATGTCTCCAAGGTACTGAAAACAGTCGAAAAAACGGAAAATAACAGAGCTGATTTGACTCGGTGTTTGAGAAAATGGCGGATTGCTTCCCGATGTGACGCCACGTTGTGACATCATCGCTCCGAGACCGAATATTAGAAAGGCGTTTAATTCGCCAAAATTCAGCCATTCAGATTTCGGAAATCGGTTAAAAAAATATATGGTCTTTTTTCTGCAACATCAAGGTATATATTGACGCTTACATAGGTCTGGTGATAATGTTCCCCTTTAATGACAATGTACCACAAAAAAGCATCAAAACATTCTCGCATTGTGAGTGAACATGCATTTTGTATTATAAGAACTTTTCCTTTCTTTTTGTCAAAGTAGCTGTCACAGTGATGGAAGTTAGACACATTGCTTCATCATAAATCTGCACACTGAATAAATAAAGTAAATTACTTTATTTAACTCTTTTAATGTAGTCCGGGCTGATTTTTGTTAAATCAATATGTGTATTTGGTAACACTTTAGTATGGGGAACATATTCTAAGTAACAAAGACTTAATTTAGAGTTATTTGGACACTAGGAGAACATATAAGGGTTAGGGTTAGTGTTAGGGTTACTAATAAGCAATAATTTTGAGGTTATTGAGGAAAGACTCTTAGTCAATGGCTTACTGGTTGTATAATAAGGCCATGCAGAAGAAGGCATTAATAGGTACTTAATAATGTCTAATTAAGAGCCAATATGTTACTAATTTGCATGTTAAGAAGCAACTAATAATGATGAATGTGTTCCCAATACTAAAGTGTTACCTTTTATTTGTTTGTTTGTTTGATTGATTGATTGAGACTTGTATTGGTCGATTGCACAGTACAGTACATATTCCGTACAGTTGACCACTAAATGGTAACACTCGAATACGTTTTTCAACTTGTTTAAGTCGGGGTGCACGTTAATCAATTCATTGTATCCTGTTGCATCCATTTAATAAAGTAAATACTCCAAAAAATGTAATTTCTTGCAAAGGTTTGTTTATTCCAGCTATTAGAATCACAAGGTAAAACTAACATACACTATATTGCCTAAAAGTATTTGGCCACCTGCCTTGACTCACATATGAACTTGAAGCGCCATCCCTTTCCTAACCAATAGGGTTCAATAGGATGTCGGTCCACCTTTTGCAGCTATAACAGCTTCAACTCTTCTGGGAAGGCTGTCCACAAGGTTGCGGAGCGTGTTTATAGGAATTTTCCACCATTCTTCCAAAAGCCCATTGGTGAGGTCACACACTGATGTTGGTTGAGAAGTCTCCGTTCTAATTCATCCCAAAGGTGTTCGATCGGCTTCAGGTCAGGACTCTGTGCAGGCCAGTCAAGCTCATCCACACCAGACTCTGTCATCCATGTCTTTATGGACCTTGCTTTGTGCACTAGAGCACAGTCATGTTGGAAGAGCAAGGGGTCCGCTCCAAACTGTTCCCACAAGGTTGGGAGCATGGAATTGTCCAAAATGTTTTGGTATCCTGGAGAATTCAAAGTTCCTTTCACTGGAACTAAGGGGCCAAGCCCAACTCCTGAAAGTCAACCATACACCATAATTCCTCCTCCACCAAATTTCACACTCGGCACAATGCAGTCTGAAATGTACCGTTCTCCTGGCAACCTCCAAACCCAGACTCGTCCATCAGATTTTCAGATGGAAAAGTGTTATTCATCCCTCCAGAGAACACGTCTCCACTGCTCGAGAGTCCAGTGCTTTACACCACTGTATCCCACACTTTGCATTGGACTTGGTGATGTATGGCTTAGATCAGTGTTTTTCAACCTTTTTCGAGCCAAGGCACATTTTTTGCGTTGAAAAAATCCGGAGGCACACCACCAGCAGAAATCATTAAAAAAACGAAACTCAGTTGACAGTAAAAGGTCGTTGTCACTATTGTTGAATATGACTTTAAACCATAACCAAGCATGCATCAAATATACATTTGTAGCTCTTGTCTCAAAGTAGGTGTACTGTCACGACCTGTCACATCACGCCGTGACTTATTTTTCCTGTTTTCCTGTGTGTAGTGTTTTAGTTCTTGTCTTGCGCTCCTATTTTGGTGGCTTTTTCTCTTTTTTTGGTATTTTCCTGTAGCAGTTTCATGTCTTCCTTTGAGCAATATTTCTCGCATCTACTTTGTTTTAGCAATCAAAAATATTTCAGTAGTTTCTATCCTTCTTTGTGGGGACATATTTGATTGTCATGTCATGTTAGGATGTACATTGTGGACGCCGTCTTTGATCCACAGTAAGTCTTTGCTGTCGTCCAGCATTCTGTTTTTGTTTACTTTGTAGCCAGTTCAGTTTTAGCTTTGTTCTGCATAGCTTTCCCTAAGCTTCAATGCCTTTTCAGGGGCACTCACCTTTTGTTTATTTTTGGTTTAAGCATTAGACACCCTGCCTCCTGCTGTTTCCGACATCTACAAAGCAATTAGCTACGGGCTGCCACCTACTGATATGGAAGAGTATTACACGGTTACTCTGCCGACACTCAACAACAACACATCATTTGCAGACTATAATTACTGGTTTGCAAAAAATATTTTTAACCCAAATAGGTGAAATGAGATAATCTCCCACGGCACACCAGACTGTACCTCACGGCACACGCCGCGGCACAGTGGTTGAAAAACACTGGCTTAGATTATTTGATATACCCGGTAATTGTGATGAATATGGCTTACTGCTTATTAAAACCTTAAATTGAAAATGTTTTGAAAATTTGGACCTGTAAACCATTACCATCAACATTATAATAAATACAAGTTTGACATATTTCACTTTGTATGTAATGAGTTTATATCACATATTAATTTCATATTTGAAGTTGAATTACTGAAATTAATGGACTTTTACACGACATTCAAATTTTGTTGAGTGTCACCTGCAATGTTCCCTCTAATTTTTCATGTGTGTGAGCAAATGCAAAAACTCCCTGAGCATTCAGTGGAGCCCATGTGAGCAACATCAGGCGTGCACACTGTGGCTACACCAGCAACACACCTGTCCCAAACCTGACTAAATAACAAGTTCAATCTCCATCCATCCATCCATCCATTTTCTACTGCTTGTCCCTTTCGGGGTCGCTGGAGCCTATCTCAGCTGCAGGGCCAACACAGATAGACAGACAACATTCTCATATTATTATAATCAAATGACAGCAGTCATTTCCATGAGGTTATTTTCTAATATAAGTGTTTAGGCCCACTTACAATGACAATAACAAAAAATATTGTTCTTCATGAACTGTGTACTTGTATTGTTTGTCTGGGTGGAGGTCCTGCTTTGGAAATAATTTGTACCCCTTTCAGACATTGCATTTAGTTCCCATTAAAACATTCACATGTTGCACAATGAGATGTAAGCAGGGGATCATGTGTACATTCCTGCAACTTCCTATATATATTTTTATTAGTATTTATTCAATATACTAACAGCATTTCATGATTAATATTTATAAATTAAGATTCCTAATAAATGACACTAGAATAAGCACACATTTGATTGGTAAATCATAGTGTAACGACCTGGAATGACACTTTATGTGTGGTGTTGGAGTTGTCCGACTTTTTGTGTTGCTGTAAACGCATCGCTGCCTAAGTGCCATATGTGCATGTGTTGGCGCAAGTGAGAAAGAGCGAGCGGCTGCTGTTGATATAACAAAGTTGCTTTTGGTCTGGTTTGTACTGCAGAAAATGACCAGTTTTGCTAGATATCTTTTTTTTTACTAACGTTTTGGTGATGTGTTTATGGCCGACAATAAAGAGTTTTGCTCAGTAAAATGATCGATGGAATTCATGTCCATCGACAGACGTTACAATATTTGAACAATGATGGCGAAAACTGTTTTCTCTGTCGTGTCCGTGTGTCGAAAATTGTTATGCGCTTATTTTTTTGTTCGATTTTGTGCGTGGCATAGATTTGCCGTGCGCAGAGGACGCTTGAGCAGTGCGCCATTGCACAGGCGCGCACCTTAAAGGTGCCTAATTTGGTACCCAACCCTACTTGCCACTAGACCAAAGTGACAGTGTTGTAATATGCAAATTTAAAAAAGTCACAATTTCCTTAATTAAACTGTTTCATTTTTTTATAATTTATAATTGGTTCTTATGATCCGTAGATCTGCTCTAATAACATGATGTCAAGGCTCTGACATTAAACGGCACTGACTCCCGTTCAAGTCGGGCCAACATTGCCTTAGGGCATAGACACACCAAACAGATACGCAAGAACGAACAGCAACAAGGGGTGACGGTTGTTTCCTCGCATGGACTTGTTTGGGTCAAAAAATCGCCGCTAAAACACAAAGCAAAGACTCTAACCTCCAACAGAACATGGAACCAATTTTCTCTACCAGCACGGTACTAGCTCGGATACTTTGAAATATTCACTCAAAGGACAACCCAAGAGACAAAGGATACAGTACCTGTCTGTCTGTCTGTCTCTCTCTCACACACACACACACACACACACACACACACACACACACACACACGCACACGCACACGCACACGCACACGCACACGCACACGCACACGCACACGCACACACACACGCACACACACACACACACACACACACACACACACACACACACACGCACACGCACACGCACACACACACACACACACACACACACACACACACACACACACACACACACACACACACACACACACACACACACACACACACACACACACTCATAAGCCAACTATGGTTGTAGTGAAAGTATCATTAATAAACAGCTACTAAATAAATCAGACATTACTTACTTAGTGCCTGAGTAGTTGTTTCACCAAATGCTTACTCTTATGCAAGTACGGTAATTATTTGGTTGACTACTTTTTACTTTTACTTGTGTCATATGATTCTAAAGTAGCTGTAGTAGCCATTTTTGTGTTATTTATATTTCGCTAGTCCTGCATATATTAACCCTTGTGTGGTGTTTGGGTCTGTGGGACCCATTTTCATTTTTTATTAAAAGAAAAATGATACAATTAATACATTTTTCAAACTGAGACTCACTGGCTTTGGCTCATTTTCTGTGAAGAACATATATCAGAATACATATTTAATGACCACACACCATACACCCCCCCTACACATTTCTGTTACATATAAGATGTCTGGGTCTAATAGAAGTGTGGAAATTGATGTTCTGTGTACCACACACACACACACACACACACACACACACACACACACACACACACACACACACACACACACACACACACACACACACACACACACACACACACAGCAGGCCTAGACAGGAGGAGGACAGAGTGTAGGTACACAGAACATCAAATGTGCGAGAAAATGAGAGCAGTCAGTGTTGACAAACAATGTTTCAACCTTGTGTGGGAACCGCAGGTGCAGAAACACAAAAAGAAGAATCCCTGTGGGATGCAGAAACTGGCAGAGAAATTTTCCGTGCAACGTTCGTATTGTTGTTACTCAGCCAGTGTTTGTGGGTCTGATGGACCCGTTGCATTTTGTGGCTTTTAATGCCTCACAATCAAACACTTTTATGTTAAAATACTGAACAGATGTTTATTGAGATAAGGTAAACATTTGTTCAGTATTTTTGTCATGTCTGTGTGATCATGTTTTGTTTTAGTCATGTTCGGTTTTGTTTTTGGACTTTTTGTGCACTTTTGTTTGTTTTGTCACCATAGCAACCATTAGTTTTCAGCTGTCACGTCACGCACCTGTTTCACGTCCGGACACACACACCTGTCACCAATCATGTCACTGTTATTTAAGCTTACCTTTGTTCATCACTCGTTCTGCCTGCATTGTCTTTGTATCACACCGGTTCATGTCTCGTTCTGACCTACTAAGTTTCCTGATCCATGCCATAGCTTCTGCTAATTAGCAGCTTCTTGTGTTTTAGGCACGCTTGCCTTTTTTTGTTGTATTGTTGTGTTTGTGGTAGTGAGTGATTTATGTTAAATAAATCCAAGCCTACCTTCACGCTGTCGTCCGGAGCCGTATTTTTGCGTTGGAAGAACAACCCCGCAGCACGCTGCGACCCCCTTGTGTGACAATTTTAACATAAAAGTGTTTGATTGTGAGGCTTTAAAAGCCACAAAATGCAACGGGTCCATCAGACCCACAAACGCTGGCTGAGTAACAACAATATGAACATTACACAAGGGTTAAGTTAAATTAATGATTTGTTGCTTGACGAATACTTGGGCCTACTGCCCTACTGCACTTTGGTGTGGGTCATTGTGGTGGTGTTTGATGAATACTTGGGCCTACTGTGCTACTGCACTTTGGTGTTGGTCATTATGGTTTTGGTAGCCATTTTTGTGTTATTTATGTTTCTCTGGTACTGCATACATTAAATTAGCTAATTTATTTTTTGAATTAGAAAGTCATGTACATTCTGTGTCAGTTACAGCACCCGTGACGGAAGCATATAGGGGCGCACAGGTGAAACTGATTGGACAAATGTCGGGTGGAGAGACTGGCGGTGAAACTTTTTTTTGGCCACCGCTAACGCAACACTTGAGCTTAGTTTTGTTTATAGTAGGGATGTCCGATAATATCGGACTGCCGATATTATCGGCCGATAAATGCTTTAAAATGTAATATTGTAAATGATCGGTATCGGTTTCAAAATTATCGGTATCGGTTTCAAAAAGTAAAATTTATGACTTTTTACACTAGGGGAACATATTCTAAGTAACAAAGACTTAATTTAGAGTTTTTAGGATACTAGGGGAACATATTCTAAGTAACAAAGACTTAATTTAGAGTTTTTTGGACACGAGGGTAACATATTCTAATTAGAAACAAAGACTTAATTTAGAGGTATTTGGTTAGGGTTAGGGTTAGAGGGTTCGGGCCAGGGTTTGAGGGTTAGGGTTATATGTTACTAATTTGCATGTTAATAAGCAACTAATTAATGGTGAATATGTTCCCCACACTAAAGTGTTACCATGTTTTTTTACTGGTGCACAAAATGAACCATGCATGAACATCACCTTGTTCAAAGAACAAAACCAACACAGTGCATACACTCACAACAAATTACACACCTGCAAATCAGCCTGACTTCTGCTGTTGCCGTATCCGTAATACGCCGATAGGGAGAAGTTTTTATTTACACGATGAGTTGGGTGTGTCTTGACCTCCGCCGAACCCCTGAGCCCGACTCACCGAACCCCTAGGGTTCGATCGAACCCAGGTTAAGAACCACTGTTCTAACCGATCTTTTTTGTAACACCGTTAATGAATGAAGTGTACTTTTATAGTTATTTTCCCATATGTCTGCACAATAACTCAGATTTGGTAACACTAGCGAGCTGTAGAGAATGTGGAGTGATTTTTAGTCTAGAACATGTTTTGCTTTATTCATTGTTGACGTGTTTCTTGCTACTTTATGTTGTATATTTTTTTACATGAGATTCCAAGTTAATTTTATCATCATTATACCTAGAAATTTGGTTTCATTTACTCGTTCAATTTCTATTCCGTCTATTTGTATTTGGTTTTGACTGTAAACTGTAAACAAAAACTCTCTCTTAACTTAATGAGCAGGTGAATTGTCTGACTGACGCAAGTGTAGCAAGGTTAAAACCCCTGTCAGACAAACTAGCCTTAGAGTGGGAGAAACCAAAGCATTAGGGACTTTTAGAATAAGTCAGGAGAGAGGTGAATGTTGCACTGTTTTGGGGCCCATTCTTCTGTGTGAACCTCTGTCTCCTTGTCTAACCCTTTGTGATTTATGCCGGTCTGTAATTACAATGCCAATAGCGGCAGCCTTCACGCTCATGTTGGGCGAAGCACAGACATGCCCAACTACCTGAAAGCAGCCCCTCGCCAGCTCAAGTGCTAAATGCAGCTGCAATTTTCCCTTCAGCTTATTCGCCTTGAAATCGGCCCAAGGAACATTCTTCTGTGACAACAAGACACCAAAGAGACATACTGCCAGTCACCATTGAAAACCACAGTTGAGTTTCAAGAGCTGGGTGAGCCACAAACATTTCTGGTGAATCCTATCAACACATTATTGTTAGAATAATATATCAAACACTAGAATTCATCTATTTTCCTTAAACTTCATTTGACTTCAAACTATTTGGTTAGACCAGGGGTTGGCAACCCAAAATGTTGACAGAGCCATATTGGACCAAAAATACAAAAACAAATTTGTCTGGAGCCGCAAAAAATTAAAAGCCATATTTCATACAGATAGTGTGTCATGAGATATAAATTAAATTAAGAGGACTTAAAGGAAACTAAATGAGCTCAAATATACCTACAAATGAGGCATAATGATGCAATAAGTACATATAGCTAGCCTAAATAGCATGTTAGCATCGATTAGCTTGCAGTCATGCAGTGACCAAATATGTCTGATTAGCACTCCACGCAAGTCCATAACATCAACAAAACTCACCTTTGTGCATTCATGCACAACATTTAAAGTTTGGTGGACAAAATGAGTCGTCCTAGAAGGTCGGAGAAAGTGATACATGTAAACAAACTACGGTGAGTTCAAGGACCGCCAAAATTAGTAGGACAAAACGGTGCTTGCCAAATACTCGAATCAGTGAAGCATGTTTAATATAAACAGTGTGCTTTATAACAATTAGGGAGGTTTGTGTTATGGTTGTCCTCCTACAGAAACCATATTAAAACACAAAATATATTTTTTTCCCCTCATCTTTTTCTATTTTTCATACATTTTTTAAAAAGTTCCAGAGAGCCACTAGGGCGGCGCTGAAGAGCCGCATGCCGACCCCTGGGTTAGACCGTCAGGCTGCCTTACTACCGGGGCCGTTGCTAAGAATTCTGGCCCCTCTGAAAGAGTATCAATGCAGCCTCTGATAGGCGCATACTGGAGCACGATCTGTTTTAAATCATTCTTTTTTTCTCGACATAAAATCTTCATCATCCAGCTGTTGATTTACTATTGAGATACTGGTAGAAGTCAGTATTTTTATACTGCTGACGAAGCGGTAGACGGCTTGGATTAAATTTGCCGTCAAATTTTTAAATAATGGGCCGTTATTTGATTCTATTGCGTTTCAACAACTATTTGTATTCTCTCTTCAGATTCTGAACTCATTGCAACTCTCAAAAGCCCCAATTTTCAGTGGAGCTTCATGCATTGCCGAAATTTCCAGCAAAATCTGAACTGCGTCCCAAAGTAGTAGTCCCATCACTACTTGTGACCTGTTGTTTTTTGCCCCTTCTACACTAAGCCAGCTAAGGTTATCCAGGGTAAATCCCACCTAACCTTATCCTTGTCCACACACACACAGTGACCACTCCGTCCGCCGGCGCAACACGACCTAGTACACATGCGCGGAAAATGTGTACGTCATAGTCACCTCCAGTGTTGCTTTGTGTGCAAGTTCTTAAATGTAACTTATCTGAACAATATCCAGTGTTGTGGTATTTCAATTAACTGGAATCCAGTGTGCTGTGGGGCCCTATTGTAGTGAATCACACCTGAGCCATCATCAATTAATCAAATCTTTAAAGGGGAACATTATCACAATTTCAGAAGGGTTAAAACCATTAAAAATCAGTTCCCAGTGGCTTATTATATTTTTCGAAGTTTTTTTCAAATTTTACCCATCACGCAATATCCCTAAAAAAAGCTTCAAAGTGCCTGATTTTAACCATCGTTATATACACCCGTCCATTTTCCTGTGACGTCACATAGTGAAGCCAACACAAACAAACATGGCGCATAGAACAGCAAGATATAGCGACATTAGCTCGGATTCAGACTCGGATTTCAGCGGCTTAAGCGATTCAACAGATTACGCATGTATTGAAACGGATGGTTGTAGTGTGGAGGCAGGTAGCGAAAACGAAATTGAAGAAGAAACTGAAGCTATTGAGCCATATCGGTTTGAACCGTATGCAAGCGAAACCGACGAAAACGACGCTACAGCCAGCGACACGGGAGAAAGCGAGGACGAATTCAGGGATCGCCTTCTAACCAACGATTGGTATGTGTTTGTTTGGCATTAAAGGAAACTAACAACTATGAACTAGGTTTACAGCATATGAAATACATTTGGCAACAACATGCACTTTGAGAGTGCAGACAGCCCAATTTTCATCAATTAATATATTCTGTAGACATACCCTCATCCGCTCTCTTTTCCTGAAAGCTGATCTGTCCAGTTTTGTAGTTGATATCAGCAGGCCAGGGAAGCTAGGGTCGATATTCTTCTCATGATCATCTTCGGTGGCATAAGGGACGGTGTGAGCCAAGACATCCAGCTCGCTCGTCTGCGGTAACAAACTGCCGCCATTGCTTGCCGTGCTACCGAGGCTCTTTGTCCCTGAATTGCTCACACACTCCGGCAGATTCAATGGGGGTCTGGCAGCAGATTTCTTTGACTTTATCGTTGGAAATGCATCTGCTTTGAGTGTCGCAGGATATCCACACATTCTTGCCATCTCTGTCGTAGCATAGCTTTCGTCGGTAAAGTGTGCGGAACAAACGTCCAATTTCTTGCCACTTTCGCATCTTTGGGCCACTGGTGCAACTTGAATCCGTCCCTGTTCGTGTTGTTACACCTCCGACAACACACCGACGAGGCATGATGTCTCCAAGGTACGGAAAACAGTAGAAAAAAACGGAAAATAACAGAGCTGATTTGACTCAGTGTTTTAATGTGTTTGAGAAAATGGCGGATTGCTTCCCGATGTGACGTCATCGCTCCGAGAGCGAATAATAGAAAGGCGTTTAATTCGCCAAAATTCACCCATTTAGAGTTCGGAAATCGGTTAAAAAAATATATGGTCTTTTTTTCTGCAACATCAAGGTATATATTGACGCTTACATAGGTCTGGTGATAATGTTCCCCTTTAATGGACATGTGAAAGTAAACAATGTGATGAAGAACATTTTACATCAATCAATCTAGGGATCTAGATATCTGGTTAGGACACTCCTCACTCTTTTGCCTTCACCTTCATTGTCCATTCGTTTTTGGTGACTTTATATACTCTGGACCTTGACGTTGAGTCCGCGACATACATGGCGGACAATAACTGATACAGTCTGCTTTTCCAGTCCAAATGCATTCGCCGTTTTCCATAGTCTTCACTCGACTGCCAGGTAATACAAAGCACAAGCTACCTGTTTTTATCACATACACAGGAGCCCGCATTCTCGTTGTCTCTCCTTCGACCAATGGACGAAATTCTTCGGTAAGTAGAATCACAGCTGACCTGGACATTCGAAAGTTCTCTTGCCGTCTGAGAAGTGTTGTATCCCAAATAGCTGCAATCGCTTTCTCCTAAGGTATTCATGTGTGATTTCCACAATCGTCTGTACAGACGGAAGGAGAAACACGGGCATGTCTGGATGACTCGCCTCCATATTTCCAGTAATTAGCTCCAAATTACAAAACCGCTTTTTTATGAAGCTGGCTGTGGCGCATTCTTTCTGGCTTCACTTCCTCTCCGAACTCAGTTTGTAAACGATCAATGAGTCCATTCAAAGCTAAGAGCCGGAGATTCAAGAAATAGACGGCGCACTTACCCGTGTAAAAAAGTATCCAAGGAGGGGAACCTTGAACGATGTTTTAGTGTGGCTGAAACGGGGATTAGGCTAAATAATTATTTGTTTAATGAGTTATCCGTCTTAATGTAGACAGGGTCATAGGGGTTTCCTATCCAACAACTTGTGCACTGCAAAAACTGAAATCTAAGTAAGATTAAATATCTCAAACAAGGGTGATATTTGCTTATTTTCTGTCTGATAAGATAATTCTTCTGACTAAGCAGATTTTATGTTAGAGTGTTTTACTTGTTTTAAGTGTTTTGGTCCTAAATGATCTCAGTAAGATATTACAGCTTGTTGCTGAGATTTTATGACCTATATTGAGTAATACATGCTTGAAACTAGAATATCAACTGTTGCAAAGCTGTGTCATCAACACTCACAAGTATAAAACTACTTTTTTAAAGTAATCATTTCTTATTTCAAGCATGAAAAAAAAAATCATGATTTTGACACAATTTTGTCTCATAATTAAAACAGATGACAGCCAAATGGACTTTGCTGTTTTATTTTCAATGAAACAATAGAAGTGTCAAAGCGCTTTGAGTACCTTGAAGGTAGAAAAGCGCTATACAAGTACAACCCATTTATTATTTATTTAAAATACGTACTCATATAGTAGTACAGTTGGCACAGTACAGTAAACTGACAGTTAATATTTTAACATTTGACATTTCAAACAATTTTGAACAGAAATAGTTCATGCACATTCAGATAAATTCTTCAAAATTACAATAAAAAAAAATTGGCCGGGGCCTGGCTGTAAATATATATATATATATATATATATATATATATATATATATATATATATATATATATATATATATATATATATATATATATATATATATATTCCTTGCACACTAATTGACTGAAAGAGCACGCACTTGGCGCGATGTTGTCATGTTATCGATGGGAAAATGCAATTTTAGACAATATGACTTGCCTGAGCAGCTAGGAGACCCCGCGAGAAACAAGCGGTTGCCTTGATGCCTTTCCATTAAGAAAAATAAACTAGGTTTTAGAAAAAGTTTGCTGGTTTCAAGAAATGTAATGCCGAGCGCATATCATTATGTCAAGATAATGGCACTAGCATTTACTTAATTTAAGAATATTTTTCAACATACTGAGAAAAAAGGGCTCATATTAGTTTTTTCTATCAAGAAAAGTGCACTTGTTATTAGTGAGAATATACTTATTTTAAGGTATTTTGGGGTTCATTGAGGTTAGCTAATTTTACTTGTTTTGGAAAGTCTTGACAAGCCAAATGTTCTTGTTCTATTGGCAGATAATTGTCATGTCTGTGTTGATCATGTTTTTGTTTGGCCATGTGCTGTTTGTTTTTTGGACACTTTTTTAGTTCCTGGTTGTTCACTCCCTTGTTTTGTTTCCATAGCAACCCATTAGTTTTCACCTGTCATGTCACGCACCTGTTTCACGTTTTGAGTCACGCACCTGTTGTTAATTATGTCTGTGTTTATTAAGCTTTTCATTTTCTGTTGGTCAGCCTGGCGACATCACATTTATGCTCTGCACACTTTATCATCACTCTGCTTCATGCCATGTTCACAGTTCCTTGCCAAGTAAGTTTTTGTTTCATGTTCATAGGTTTTTGCCTTCTTGCAAGTTTTGTTTCAGTAGTCAAGTTTGTGCTCCGCCTTTGTGCGCGCCTTTTGTTTTCATAGCCAAGTTGTTTTACCTCCGCTGTGAGCGCCTTTTATTTATACCTTTTTTCATACTTGCCAACCTTGAGACCTCCGATTTCGGGAGGTGGGGGGGGGGGGGGGGGGGGGGGGGGGGGGGGGGGGGGGGGGGTGGTTGGGGGCGTGGTTAAGAGGGGAGGAGTATATTTACAGCTAGAATTCACCAAGTATGTATAAGAAATACTTGACTTTCAGTGAATTCTAGCTATATATATATATATATATATATATATATATATATATATATATATATATATATATATATATATATATATATTTATTTTATTATATATATATATATATATATATATATATATATACATACATACATATATATATATATATATATATATATATATATATATATATATATATATATATATATATATATATATATATATATATATATATATATATATATAAAAGAAATACTTGAATTTCAGTGTTCATTTATTTACACATATACACACACATAACACTCATCTACTCATTGTTGAGTTAAGGGTTTAATTATCCATCCTTGTTCTATTCTCTGTCACTATTTTTCTAACCATGCTGAACATGATGATGCATTCTGCTTTGTCTCCTTGTTGTGTGCGCAGTTGTGCACTGCACTCTCTAAAAGCCATAGGTGTTATTGTCACATATGCATGTACAGTAGATGATAGTATTGTTCTGTTTAAGAGTGTCACAACATTGCTGTTTACGGCAGACGAACTGCTTTACGGTAGACAAAAACGTGACTGCTGCTGTTGTGTGTTGTTGCCGTGCTGGGAGGACGTTAATGAAACTGCCTAACAATAAACCCACATAAGAAACCAAGAACTCGCCCTCGATCAATCTACAGTTATAATGTGATTGGGCAGGCACGCTGTTTATATTGTGGGAAAGTGGACCTGAAAACAGGCTGTCGACATGTCACTCAGGTCCGCATAGAGCTGGAGGGGGTGTGGCCTCCAGCTCCGCCTGAATTTCGGGAGATTTTCGGGAGAAAATTTGTCCCGGGAGGTTTTCAGGAGAGGCGCTGAATTTCGGGAGGGTTGGCAAGTATGCCTTTTTTGAGCTTTTTGAGTTAAAATATTAAACATGTACTCACACTCACGTCTTGCCCGCGCCAATTTTCCGTTGCCTTCCGGAAAAACAAACCCCAAGGACCAAGTTTTGACAATAATTTTGCTTAGTTCAAGTAAAATACCCCGAATTTTTGTATTTTTTTTCTCCCTTGTTTTTGAACACTGACTTTTTGCAGTGTGGTGTTGATTGTACGTGATATTGACTGATCGACAATTATTTTACGGGAGTGAGACCAACGCTGTAACATTTACATGTGACCAGTTTTACATAAAAAATTGAACGCGGTTACAGTCTAACAATATCAAGGCTTGAAAACACAACACTGTCTTTTTTTAGCCTCAGCCATACAGTAAATACTGCAAATGCCGATTTTCAGAGAACAGAAGTATAGTTGCCATGTATTGCACCTGCTCTTTGCACACTGTGCAGTATACGCAAGATGTCTTTGACACAGCTACCACTGTCAGTGGACCAAACAGCTTTACTTTTAAGGTCCTTGGTAAATCATGATGTCAGAAAGTAAAAACAAAGTTGGAATAAAGAAGGAGAATGTGCCTATATGAGTGGGACAAGGTGCTGCTGGACTAATTTGCTCACCATAGCAACCATGCAGGGCGGGGGGGGGGGGCTAAAGGGCCAGGGGACCAACTGGCTTTTTCGGCACGGGCACAATGCACTGAGGCACAGCTGTCTTAACCTCATTGACACCGCTGTTGTTTGCGGGTCAAATGCTTGAATATCAATGAACTGACTCAGTGCCCCTTGCAGTAGTCCTCAAAAGTGCCTGAGTCACATATAAGGAGCTCTCGCTGCCCACTCTGACCTCTGCTGACCTTCCTCTAGCCTTTTGCTGCTTTTTTTTTTTTTTTTTTTACATCCAACAAGCCGGATTGAACAAGTTAAACAACACTTCATCAACACTAGGGTTTTTCTGCTTCCAGTTTGAAGTCCGCTTTAGTTCATTTCTAATCTGGCAGGCACTACTAAATTGGGGTCCTTGTAGGCCAGAGGCAATGTTTGAAGTTGCCAGGGGTTACGTATGCTGCAATTTACAAAAAATCCGAAGACGTCTCCTACCCTTTTATTTTGACACATAATACTAATTTACTGTTTGTATGGTTTATGTTTTTGCAATTTTTTTTATATATGTATAGCTTTTATATATTTGTGTTACCCCTAATCCTAACTGTAAATGTATTTTCTTTAGAAAAAAATACATCTCAGCACAGTCCTGTGGCCTGAATTATTTTTTTTATTTGTTTATTTCTAGAATAGACTTTTTTAATCACTGTAAAATGCTCAGTGTCAAGATTAGGGATGGGTACCAAAAAGCACTATCTCCATGCTAATTTATATTGGATTTACCATAGACATGCTGAAAATTAACATTAACGATTTTAGTTCATTATTACCCTGTAGTAGTAACACTGTGCATGCATTTGCATGTGTGCGTGTGTGTGTGAGTTTGTGTAGGTGTGCGAGTGTGTGTGTGTGTGTGCCACCTCACATCAAATGTATCAGTAACAGCGTTATAACATACATATAAGCAATTATGTATATATATATATATGTATATTATTTTATATTATGTATATTATATTATGTAATGCTGTTTTTACCAACACTGTAAATGACCAATTCTGAATGAAACTGACATTAGTCCGTCCTATCTCATTAGCATACAGACACAGACATGTGAACCCTGTTTCCATATGAGTTGGGAAATTGTGTTAGATGTAAATATAAACAGAATACAATGATTTGCATATCCTTTTCAACCCATATTCAATTGAATGCACTACAAAGACAAGATATTTGATGTTCAAACTCATAAACTTTATTTATTTTTTTTGCAAATAATAATTAACTTAGAATTTCATGGCTGCAACACGTGCCAAAGTAGTTGGGAAAGGGCATGTTCACCACTGTGTTACAAGGCTTTTCCTTTTAACAACACTCAGTAAACGTTTGGGAACTGAGGAGACACATTTTTTAAGCTTCTCAGGTGGAATTCTTTCCCATTCTTGCTTGATGTACAGCTTAAGTTGTTCAACAGTCCGGGGGTCTCCGTTGTGGTATTTTAGGCTTCATAATGCGTCACACATTTTCAATGGGAGACAGGTCTGGACTCCAGGCAGGCCAGTCTAGTACCCGCACTCTTTTACTATGAAGCCACGTTGATGTAACACGTGGCTTGGCATTGTCTTTCTGAAATAAGCAGGGGCGTCCATGGTAACGTTACTTGGATGTGTGTTATGTGTGTATATGTGTAAATAAATGAACACTGAAATTCAAGTATTTCTTTTATATATATATATATATATATATATATATATATATATATATATATATATATATATATATATATATATATATATATATATATATATATATATATATAAAATAAAATAAATATATATATATATATATATATATATATATATATATATATATATATATATATATATATATATAGCTAGAATTCACTGAAAGTCAAGTATTTCTTATATATATATATATATATATATATATATATATATATATATATATATATATATACTTGACTTGGTGAATTCTAGCTGTAAATATACTCCTCCCCTCTTAACCACCCCCCCCCACCCCCCACTCCCCCACCCCCCCACCCACCTCCCGAAATCGGAGGTCTCAAGGTTGGCAAGTATGTCATGTTGTGTCTTTCAACAAGTCGAGTTCCTGGGTGCTTTGAAAGTTAGATAATACCACTATTTTTTCTGGAGAAGGAACAAAGAAAGCTGTAAAACAATTAGAAGCACACAGATAGGACGATAGCACTTAGCCTTTGAACAGCGAACAGCAGCAGCAGCATTTATTTACCAGTTTATATTTATTCATTTATTTATTTAAACTTTTGTCAGGTCCATCGTAAGTGAACAAGTGAAGGAAATGTAGACATAATCTGCCCCCCAAAAAATGTGCTTGTATAAATTCTCAGGAGAGAAGATGGTCATGAAATAAGTTGCACAAACAGTACAACTCTAAACCACACAATTGATTAATGAGCCTCGCTTTCTGGGGACGTGCTGCCTCCACCCATCAGTTAATGTCATAGCTTGATCAAACGCTTGTGTATTTCCAGTTTGACAGAACATTTTGCTGTCTTTGCTTTCTTTGTCTTGCCGGAAGAGAACAAGAAGAGTAGCACTGTTTCGTTCTACACACTCATTTGAAGTGGAGGCGTTCCCTGAGTCTATAGTGAACAAATCATTAGTAAACTGTGTTGTTGTGCAACAAACTTAAGAATGCATAGTTTACATTCTTAAGTGGAACACCCTAAAACACACTGTCACCTTAAGCTATTAAAAGCTCGGTTAAAACACTGCACTTCAAATCGACATTTTAAAGCCTTTAATTCATGGATACACAGCATTTCCACTGGAATGTCGAACTACATTCACAGATTGATTCCTTCAGTGTTCTCCTATATCAGCGGTCGGCAACCAAAAACATTGAAAGAGCTATATTGGACCAAAAATACAAAAAACTAATCTGTCTGGATCCTTAAAGGCCTGCTGAAATGCGATTTTCTTATTTAAACGGGGTTAGCAGGTCCATTCTATGTGTCATACTTGATCATTTCGCGATATTGCCATATTTTTGCTGAAAGGATTTAGTAGAGAACATCGACGATAAAGTTCGCAACTTTTGGCCGCTGATAAAAAAGCCTTGCCTGTACCGGAAGTAGCAGACGAGTAGCGTGACGTCACAGGTTGTGGAGCTCCTCACATCCACACATTGTTTACAATCACAGCCACCAGCAGCGAGAGCGATTCGGACCGAGAAAGCGACGATTTCCCCATTAATTTGAGCGAGGATGAAAGATTTGTGGATGAGGAAAGTGAGAGTGAAGGACTAGAGGGCAGTGGAAGCGATTCAGATAGGGAAGATGCTGTGAGAGGCGGGTGGGACCTGATATTCAGCTGGGAATGACTAAAACAGTAAATAAACACACTCTATTAGCCACAACACAACCAGGCTTATATTTAATATGCCACAAATTAATCACGCATAACAAACACCTCCCCCCTCCCGTCCATATAACCCGCCAATACAACTCAAACACCTGCACAACACACTCAATCCCACAGCCCAAAGTACCATTCACCTCCCCAAAGTTCATACAGCACATATATTTCCCCAAAGTCCCCAAAGTTACGTACGTGACATGCACATAGCGGCACGCACGTACGGGCAAGCGATCAAATGTTTGGAAGCGTACTCACGGTACCGTGTCTGCGTATCCAACTCAAAGTCCTCCTGGTAAGAGTCTCTGTTGTCCCAGTTCTCCACAGGCCAATGGTAAAGCTTGACTGTCATCTTTCGGGGATGTAAACAATGAAACACCGGCTGTGTTTGTGTTGCTGCAGCCGCCCGCAATACACCGCTTCCCACCTACAGCTTTCTTCTTTGCTGTCTCCATTGTTCATTGAACAAATTGCAAAAGATTCACCAACACAGATGTCCAGAATACTGTGGAATTTTGCGATGAAAACAGACGACTTAATAGCTGGCCACCATGCTGTCCCAAAATGTCCTCTACAATCCGCGACGTCACGCGCTGACATCATCATACCGAGACATTTTCAGCAGGATATGTCGCGCAAAATTTAAAATTGCACTTTAGTAAGCTAACCCGGCCGTATTGGCATGTGTTGCAATGTTAAGATTTCATCATTGATATATAAACTATCAGACTTGCGTGGTCGGTAGTAGTGGGTTTCAGTAGACCTTTAAAAAATTAAAAACAGTATACAAGTGTTATAATGAAGGCAACAGATAACGTAAGTGTCTATATTAGCTATATTAGCCTACTATCAAAATGACTATGTGTCGCAGGCTGAAGCTAATTTTCGTTGACAGAAATGTTGAAATGTAATATTTATTCTACACATTTTTACATCATTGGAAACCATTAGTGTCACGGTTTGGTTGCAGCTTGCTGCGAGGTTTGTTTCCCCGGGATGCAAACGGACTACTTTGGACAAAGCGTGCAGGTAAAAACATGATTTAATTATCCAACTAACAAAACAAAGGCAAGCGTGCCAATCGCACGCGGAAGCTAAGGCAAAAACTTAGGGTAGGAAACCTACACGACTTACTTGGCAAGGCATGAGGCAAACAATGACGCCAGGCCGACCGACTGGCAAAAGCAGGCTTAAATAGTGCCACTGATTAGACACAGGTGAGCGTCCCGAACACCAGAGCCAGGTGAAAACAATAAGCTGCCATGGCAACCAAACCAAACTCAGAGGTGTCAAACAGGAACTAAAAGAATCCAAAACTAACAGAAAATAACAAAAACATGATCCGGACAACGGATCATGACAATTAGTAAATTAGAGGCTACTCAGAGGGTGGGATAACTCTTGGAAATTACTGGCTTTTAATGGCCTAAAGTATAGATGTGTGTGTCCAAGTTAAAGGAAAAGGCAGGCTGTCTTCTTCTAATAGATTTATTACAATCTTTGGCAAGCTGTGTAACGTATGCTGTGGTCTGGAACAACATGCCACACAAACAACTATCTGAAATGAAGCCAATATTACATACAGATAATGCATACTTGCCAACCTTGAGACCTCCGATTTATTTTATTATATATATATATATATATAAATAAGAGAAATACTTGAATTTCAGTGTTCATTTATTTACACATATACACACACATTACACTCATCTACTCATTGTTGAGTTAAGGGTTGAATTATCCATCCTTGTTCTATTCTCTGTCACTATTTTTCTAACCATGCTGAACACCCTCTCTGATGATGCATTCTGCTTCGTCTCCTTGTTGTGTGCGCAGTTGTGCACTGCACCTCTAAAAGCCGTAGATGTTATTGTCACATATGCACGTACAGTAGATGGCAGTATTGTCCTGTTTAAGAGTGTCACAACATTGTTGATTACGGCAGACGAAACTGAGCTGAAACTGAACTGCCTTACGGTAGATGAAAACGTGACTGCTGTTGTTGTGTGTTGTTACCGCGCTGGGACGACGTTAATGAAACTGCCTAACAATAAACCCACATAAGAAACCAAGAACTCGCCCTCGATCATTCTACAGTTATAATGTGATTGGGCAGGCACGCTGTTTATATTGTGGGAATGCGGACGTGAAAACAGGCTGTCGACACGTCACTCAGGTCCGCATGAATTTCGGGAGATTTTCGGGAGAAATTTTGTCCCGGGAGGTTTTTGGGAGAGCCGCTGAATTTCGGGAAAATCCGGGAGGTAATGGGATAATGTGTCATGAGACATGCGCATATAAATTAAATACACAGAAGATAAGAGTAAAGGATATTAAATGAGCTCAAATATACCTACAAACGAGGCATAATGATGCAATATGTACATACAGCTAGCTTAAATAGCATGTTAGCATTGATTAGCTTGCAGTCATGCACTGACCAAATATTCCTGATTAGCACTCCAACAAGTCAATAACGTCAACAAAGCGCACCTTTGTGCATTCACGCACAGCATAAAACATTTGGTGGACAAAATTAGACAATGGAGTGGAAGATTTTACATGTAAACAAACTGTTGCGTCACGGTCCACACTATGGTGAGTTCAAGAACCGCCGGAATGAGTAGGACAAAACGATGTTCCCCATTGAAGCATACACACAAACATATTAAACAGTGGGCTTTCTAACAATTGGGAAGGTTTGTGTCATGTTTGTCCTCGAACAAAAAAAAATAGTAATACCAAAAAATGATTTTTTTCCCCCATCTTTTTCCATTTTCAATCCTTTTTTTAAAAATGCTCCAGGGAGCCACTAGGGCAGCGCTAAAGAGCCGCGGGTTGCTGACCCCCGTCCTATATGTCTCTATGGCTAAATAAATGGGTCTTGCTGCTACAATTGGCCTGATTACTACTATCAGGACCAGACAATCTGACCTGCCACTGGTGTTCGTGTTTGAGGAATCAAATAATCACACGCCCTGGCATCAGATACACTTGCAATCCCAGCAGTGAAGTCAGTCTGCGCCTCAACATCTCCTCATTACTTTGCCAAAATTGCTTCCAGTCGTGTGTCTGCATTAGGCAAGCTTGGGAACAATCTTGGAATGTTGCATTCAAACATATGTAACTTTTTCTGCCTGCCAATTCATATTTACTTAAAAAGGAGGAATGGAAGAAAAAACGTTTAGACTTCTAAAAGCTTGAAATATGAGCAGGAAAACCATTAGACGACTGACAAACAACATAATTGTTGCAATATGGCTTTTCAAACACTACGACCAAGCAAGTGGATATCAGCGATACAGTAGCTGACTAGAGATCTGTCTCAATTAAGCAGTGGAGTTGGTTTAGTTTTTTTGTGGAACATAGTTAATTTGATTGTGTTGTAAATGTATTTTCTGTATACAGACCCCGTTTCCATATGAGTTGGGAAATTGTGTTAGATGTAAATATAAACTGAATACAATGATTTGCAAATCCTTTTCAACCCATATTCAATTGAATGCACTACAAAGACAACATATTTGATGTTCAAACTCGTAAACTTTTTTTTTTATTTGCAAATAATAATTAACTTAGAATTTCATGGCTGCAACACGTGCCAAAGTAGTTGGGAAAGGGCATGTTCACCACTGTGTTACATGGCCTTTCCTTTTAACAACACTCAGTAAACGTTTGGGAACTGAGGAGACACATTTTTTAAGCTTCTCAGGTGGAATTCTTTCCCATTCTTGCTTGATGTACAGCTTAAGTTGTTCAACACAAATTATCTGCCAATTGAACAAGAAAATTCGGCTTTGTCAAGACTTTACAAAACAAGTAAAATTAGCTAACCTCAATAAACCCAAAAATACCTTAAAATAAGTATATTCTCACTAATAACAAGTGCACTTTTCGTGGTAGAAAAATAATTACACTTTTTTGCTCAATATGTTGAAAAATATTCTTAAATTAAGTAAAAGCTAGTGCCATTATCTTGACATAATGATATGCAAACGGCATCATGATTTTTTTTTTCATGCTTGAAGTAAGAAATTATTACTTTAAAAAAGTAGTTTTATACTTGTGAGTGTTGATGACACAGCTTTGCAACAGTTGATATTCTAGTTTCAAGCATGTTTTACTCAATATAGGTCATAACATCTCAGCAACAAGCTGTAATATCTTACTGAGATCATTTAGGACCAAAACACTTAAAACAAGTAAAACACTCAAACATAAAATCTGCTTAGTGAGAAGAATTATCTTATCAGACAGAAAATAAGCAAATATTAGGGATGTCCGATAATGGCTTTTTGCCGATATCCGATATTCCGATATTGTCCAACTCTTTAATTACCGATACCGATATCCACCGATACCGATATATACAGTCGTGGAATTAACACATTTTTATGCCTAATTTGGACAACCAGGTATGGTGAAGATAAGGTCCTTTTTTAAAATATTAATAAAATAAAATAAGATAAATAAATTAAAAACATTTTCTTGAATAAAAAAGAAAGTAAAACAATATAAAAACAGTTACATAGAAACTAGTAATTAATGAAAATGAGTAAAATTAACTGTTAAAGGTTAGTACTATTAGTGGACCAGCAGCACGCACAATCATGTGTGCTTACGGACTGTATCCCTTGCAGACTGTATTGATATATATTGATATATAATGTAGGAACCAGAATATTAATAACAGAAAGAAACAACCCTTTTGTGTGATTGAGTGTGAATGAGTGTAAATGGGGGAGGAAGGTTTTCCGGGTTGGTGTACTAATTGTAAGTGTATCTTGTGTTTTTTATGTTGATTTAATAATTATTTTTTTTAAATAATAAAAAAAAACCGATACCGATAATAAAAAAACGATACCGATAATTTTCGATATTACATTTTAAAGCATTTATCGTCCGATAATATCGGCCTGCCGATATTATCAGACATCTCTAGCAAATATCATATATACCGTATTTTTCGGACTATAAGTCGCAGTTTTTTTCAGTTTGGCCGGGCTCCACTGCGATTTATATATGTTTTTTTCCTTCTTTACTATGCATTTTCGGCAGGTGCGACTTATACTCCGGTGCGATTTATACTCCGAAAAATACGGTAATTTGAGATATTTAATCTCACTTAGATTTCAGTTTTTGCAGTGTGGGCTCTAAATGATCAATTTACAGTCCTTATATTTTATGAAAGAACTCCCTAAAAGGTCTTTAATGTCTAATCTTCTCTAGCGATTTGTTTACAATGCTTAGAAAGGAAAAGTATATGGCCTCGACTCCAGCAAAGTTCATTTTTGCATGCAATTATTGATTCGCTTTGAGTGCCAAATGTCTGCGTCCTATTTATTCCATCGACATGTTGTCTCCAAGTTTATATGACATTCTATTATGTTGTCGCCTTTCATGTGATGTCCCTCTGTGCCGTCACTCTTTGTTTGGTTTGGTAAGCGCATGTGTGAACCACAGGCACTTGCTCTCAGCAGTCTTCACAATCACCGCCAGATCCGCCATCATTCTCTCCTCCTGTGCATCCTTCCCGAGCTTCTATCACTGTCTGTTCACTCTCACTATCAAACACATATATCATTTTGTACGTGCAAAGACAGTCTGGTGGGCTCGCTCTCGCCATGCCACCATCACTTCTGTCACTGCTTGGCTGTCACATGCACAGCATACGTACTTTTTCATGTAACGACATCATTAGTGTGTACACTAGTGTGTACATTAGTAATCTTACTCTTGATTTTCAAATGTATTCAATCATTTATATCGAATTTCGATTATTATCAGGTTAGATCAGTGGTCCCCAAGCTACGGCCCGCCAGCGTCCAAAATTCGGCCCGCAGGTAGTCCCAGGTAAAAAAAAAAAAAGAAAAAAAAAAAGGGAGACAAGACGAGACCGCTGCCGACACAGCCATTTTTACGGCACTCCTTAAAAAAAAGGTGAGAAAAAGGTGATATTGGGAAAGGGGGGAAGAGTAAAAAAAATATCAGTCAAAGGCTGGATCCACAAGAGGGGGTCCAGACTGAGTCCAAGGGAAAAAACCTCATTTGCAATGGAAACATAAACACATTACATTTAGTCACAACAAACTCGCTAATGGCATCGACATCGATACTTTCTTAACGAACATCATCCCTATCCTCCTTCTTGTATATATATATCCATATATATATATATATGTATTTTTTTTAATCTGTCTTTTCAAGCCCATCCATCAATCCGTTTTCTTCCACTTGTTACTCTCGGTGTCTCCGAGCCGCTCAGACCAATCATATTATCTAAAAATGCATTTTCCCACCGATAACGCAAACCGGCAAGTGCATGCTCTTTCAGTCAATTAGTGTACGAGGGAAAAAAATGGTGAAATCGTTGGGGAAACGTATAATAGACTCCGAGTGTAGAGTTTTTAAACATCAGTGGACATATGACTTATTTTTGTTTAGTGTAAGGAAAAGGAAAAGGCAGTTTGTCTAATCTGCAATGAGACAGATTTTATATATATTAGGGCTGAAACGACGCGTCGACGTAGTCGACGTCATCGGTTACGTAAATACGTCGACGCCGTTTTTGTGCTTCGACGCGTCGCATATTTACGTCACACTACCGTCATGGCGGAGCGCAAAGCAGACGATGCGAGCGGTGCGAGCGAGGGGAAAAAAGCACGCCAAAAGTCGTCAAAAGTGTGGGAGTATTTCAATAAACGGCCTAAGAAGAAACGCTACTTTTACTCCGCTACTTTTATCTACATTCAGCTCGCTACTCGCTACTAATTTTTATCGATCTGTTAATGCACACTTTGTTTGTTTTGGTCTGTCAGACAGACCTTCAAAGTGCCTGCCTTACTGGTGACGTTTCACTCCGTTCCACCAATCAGATGCAGTCACTGGTGACGTTGGACCAATCAAACAGAGCCAGGCGGTCACATGACCTGACTTAAACAAGTTGAAAAACGTATTGGGGTGTTGCCATTTAGTGGTCAATTGTACGGAATATGTACTGTATTGTGCAATCTACTAATAAAAGTTTCAATCAATCAATCAAAAGTGTGAAGGAAAAAAGACTATTTTTTATTTCAACCGTGTCTTCACAATAAAAGTGCCGCTCCATCGCGCCGCGCTTTCAAAATAAGAGTCTCCGAAAGCCAGCGCAAACAAGCTAGCAAGCTAAGGAGTTTGCCGCCAATGTATTTCTTATAAAGTGTATAAAAACGAATATGGAAGATGGACAAATAAGATACCAAAAACCAACCACTTTCATATGGTATTAGACAGAAATGAGGAACTTTTTTTCTCCTCCATTTGAAAACGTGGACGATATAAGCACTGCTGTCTGTTTACAATCAATGCAAGTCATCAGAATCAGGTAATACACCAACTTATATTCTTGTCTTCATGAAAGAAAGGAATCTATATGTGTTAAACATGCATGTATATTCATTAAAACACCTTTAACATGTAAACAAAAACGGCAAAATAAATAAATATAAATTATATACTGTATATATCAATGTATGTATATATATATATATATATGTGTGTGTGTGTATATATATGTGTCTGTGTGTGTATATATATATATGTGTATGTATATATGTGTGTGTGTGTGTGTGTGTGTGTGTGTGTGTGTGTGTGTGTGTGTGTGTGTGTGTGTGTGTGTGTGTGTGTATATATATATATATATATATATATATATATATATATATGTGTATGTTACTCATCAGTTACTCAGTACTTGAGTAGTTTTTTCACAATATACTTTTTACTTTTACTTAAGTAAATATTTGGGTGACTACTCCTTACTTTTACTTGAGTAATAAATCTCTAAAGTAACAGTACTCTTACTTGAGTACAATTTCTGGCTACTCTACCCACCTCTGCTAATAATGTTGTTGTATGCACAACTGCTATAAACGAACATTTGAAAAGAAAACACCCGACAGCGTTCTTGACATCACCATCAACTAGTCAATCGTCCGCATGAGTATACGTTGTCATCATTACACAAAAACATGAATGTGTCATTTGTATCTGCGTTGTAAATTCATAAACTAAAGCACCGTTTCGCTCTGAGAGGAGCGTTTGGCGTGCCTGTTCAGTGTTTACAAAGACGCGCTCCTCTTTAACGCTAACGTTAATTAGTTGTGCAAATACCTTTTACAACATTAACAGTTACATATACTATGTACAAACGAACAATTAACTTTCACTTTAATCATACTATCATTGTTGTGTTATGAAGCAAAAGAAGCAATACTTTTACTTTTGTTGAAATGTTTACACTGTTGTTACAGAATATTTCGTTTTGCACTTTTTTGTATTGGATGTTTATCTTTATTTTTGCACATTTTAGCAAATAAGCAATACTTTTACTTTTGTTGAAATGTTTACACTGTTATAGAATATTTCCGTTTTGCACTTTTTTGTATTGGATGTTTATCTTTATTTTTGCACATTTTAAAGCAAAATAAGCAATACTTTTACTTTTGAAATGCTTATACTATTGCAGAATATTAAGATTGCACTGGGTGTTTACTTTTATATTTGCACATTAAAAAGCAAATAAGCTACTTTTAATTTTGTTAAATGTTAAAAGTTTTAAATGTTTACATTGTTACAGAATATTTTGTCATGTTGTTGTCAATGTTGACTGAGTGGCCATACTTTCTTTTTTTGTAAATAAAAGCCATGCCTTTTGAAAAAACTGGCCTACATTTATTTTTTCATCTTCATTTTAAATAAAAAAAATAATCGGTAAAAGGAAAAATAATCTATAGATTAATTGGAAAAAATAATCTATAGATTAACCGATTAATCGAAAAAATAATCTATAGATTAATCGATAGAAAAATAATCGTTAGCTGCAGCCTTAATATATATATATATATATATATATATATATATATATATATATATATATATATATATATATATATATATATATAATGCAGCTGCATTCGGGCGGCAGGCGGTGCACACCCCTGGACAAGTCAACACCCCATCGCATATTTTTCTTTATTCATTATAGAAATTTCTCTTTCCACCTTGTGTTTTAGATTTTTATATGAAATTTCCCGTTCATTTGATCACATATTATTACACCCCAAACATGTGATTTCTGTCACCATTCAATTTCTATTCCGGCTATTTGTATTTGTGTCTGACTTTCTCTTCTACTGATACCAAAAAGCATTATTTTAGTTTTACTGAGATTCAAAGATAGTCTGTGTTTGTCAAACCATCTTTTTAATTTGTTCATTTCTTCTGTTATTATTTGTATTATTTTCTATGTGTTCTCTCTTGAACAAAATGTAGTAATGTCGTCTGCAAATAGTATTACATTTAAGTCCTTTGTAACTTTACAAATATCACCACAGGGCATTCAATCGATCACATTCAAGTAGGCTTCAACAGTTCTTGCTCATAGACATATACTTAGATTGGTCAGGTCTAGTCTAGACCAGATCGAGATCTGGCCGAGACTAGATTAGATCTAGATCTACTCTAGCGGCTGGGGCTTACGTGGGGGCATTCCGACTATTTTGGACTGGTAGTAGTCGATCCACAGCCATCGTTCTGCCACACGATACCTCAAAGCTAATGAGGGGAAATTACACTTCATCGACTGTCTTTGCCAGTGGGATTGCTACGATAGGGCGAAACCATCCTTGCCCAGACACACCCTCCTTGTTTTGGGGTATACATATTTGGGGTTCTGGCACCAACCGCTAGACTAGATTTGACCAATTTAAGTCTATGAGCATGAACTGATGAAGCCTATTACGAATGAGAGGCAAAACACCTTCTAGGACAGTGATTCTTAACCTGGGTTCGATCGAACCCTAGGGGTTTGGTGAGTCGGCCTCAGGGGTTCGGCGGAGCCTCCGCCGCGGAGGTCAAGACACACCCGACTCATCGTGTAAATAAAAACTTCTCCCTATCGACGAATTATGGATACCCCCAGTCTTTGCGAGCAATCCTTTTCGAGGGTGCTGGACATAAAAACGAAGAAAAGGAACAGACCTTCCTGTGAAAATGACGTGAGAGTGGCACTTGCCAAGGTGAAGCCACGCATATGTAAACTGGTCTCTCAAAGGCAACAGCAGAAGTCACACTGATTTGCAGGTGTATAATTTGTTCTGAGTTCATGCACTGTCTTGGTTTTGTTCTTTGAACAAGGTGATGTTCATGCACGGTTAATTTTCTGCACCAGTAAAAAAAACATATACATTTGTCTTGGATTTGAAAGAAGAAAAAAAACATTTTATTTTTCACTAAAGAAGGGTTCAGTGAATGCGCATATGACACTGGTGGGGTTCGGTTCCTCCAACAAGGTTAAGAACCACTGTTCTAGGACAAAACAAACAGTCCAGTTGCGATTGATTGAATGGGGTGCTCATTACGTCGATCGCGAGCTACCGGTCGATCTTGGAGGGTGTGTCAGTCGATCACCAGCCAGGCATTAAAAAAATAGTCCTAAAAATGAGCGATCATAAATCTTCACTATGACATCACTTTCGTCACTTGATTGACATTCACGGCACCCGAGGGTCTTCTGAGATGACGCTGGCTGCTGCCAGCTCATTAAAATTACCGACAGGAAGGCGAGAAACACTTTATTTCAACAGACTTTGGCGCCGTACCTGTCGTCAAAACTCCAAAGACCGATTGCACAGTTGCACAGTTGAGCTACCAAAATAAGAGTCTCAGAAAGCTGGCGTGCACAAGCTAGCAAGCTACGGCGTTTGCCGACAATGTATTTCTTGTAAAGTGTATACAAAGGAGTACGGAAGCTGGACAAATAAGATGCCAAAAACCAACCACTTTCATGTGGTATTGGACAGAAAGGAGGACTTCTTTCTCCTCCATTCGAAAATGCGGACAATATCAGCACTACTGTCTGATTCCAATCAATGCAAGTCATCAGAATCAGGTAATACACCAACTTATATTCTTGTCTTCATGAAAGAAAGGAATCTATATGTGTTAAACATGCTTGTATTATCTTTAAACACCTTTAACTTATTAACAATATTAACTATATGTGTTAAACATGCTTGTATTATCTTTAAACACCTTTAACTTGTTAACAATATTAACTATATGTGTTAAACATGCTTGTATTATCTTTAAACACCTTTAAGTTGTTAACAATATTAACTATATGTATTAAACATTCTTGTATTATCATTAAACACCTTTAATTTTTTAACAATATTAACTGTGTTAAACATGCTTGTATTATCATTAAACACCTTTAACTTGTTAACAATATTAACTATATGTATTAAACATGCTTGTATTATCATTAAACACCTTTAATTTTTTAACAATATTAACTATATGTGTTAAACATGCTTGCATTATCTTTAAACACCTTTTACTTGTTAACAATATTAACTATATGTATTAAACATACTTGTTTCGGGGCGGCATGGCGTAGTGGGTAGAGCAACCGTGCCAGAAACCTGAGGATTGCAGGTTCGCTCCCCGCCTCTTACCATCCAAAAATCGCTGCCGTTGTGTCCTTGGGCGGGACACTTCACCCTTTGCCCCCGGTGCCACTCACACCGGTGAATTGAATGATGAATGATAGGTGGTGGTCGGAGGGGCCGTTGGCGCAAATTGCAGCCACGCTTCCGTCAGTCTACCCCAGGGCAGCTGTGGCTATGAAAGTAGCTTACCACCACCAGGTGTGAATGATTGATGGGTTCTACATGTAAAGCGACTTTGGGTACTTAGAAAAGCGCTATATAAATCCCAGTTATTATTATTATTATTGTATTATCATTAAACACCTTTAATTTTTTAACAATATTAACTATATGTGTTAAACATGCTTGCATTATCATTAAACACCTTTAACTTGTTAACAAAAACATATATTTCATAAATTATATATATGAATGAGGTAGATCCCCACGACTTGATCAATTGAAAAGTAGCTCGCCTGCAGAAAAAGTGTGAGCACCCCTGCCCTGAGATGACAATGACCCGGAGGAATGAGAACATTCATACACATGTTTACAAATGTTGTTGATATAAAGTTTGAACAATTTTGGTCCCAATATTGATCCCTGGGGTACGCCACAACATATATCGCCAGCGCTGTTGACATACTTTCACCTATTTCCACAAATTGCTTCCTGTTGGTTAGGTAGCTTCTTATCCAGTTCAAGACCAGCCCTCTGATTCCATCCATCCATCCGGGACCTCCATCTGGGACTACAACCTTTGTTTTTGCACTAGCTGTTCCAAGTCGGGACCTCGGATGGACCACCTGTGCACAAATTGGTGACGTCTCTGCGCTACTGACTTGGCTACATACAAGAGGATCCTCTACTGGCCTCACTATGGACAGGACTCTCACGTTATTAACCGTATTAACTCGCCATCCATTGCACCGGTCACCCGGTCAAATCTGCGTTCCCTACCAAGGTTTTTGAATTGTGCCCATTGGGTTGAGTTTTTTCTTGCCCTGCTGTGGGATCATTTTTGATTCAGGGATATATAAATAAACTTTGGTTGAGCCCTGATGTATACGAAAATGGATTTTCTATAAATGCTAACACTGGGAGAGCCAGTCGTCTTATGAGCTACAAAGGGCATAGCCGAGACTAGCAGAAGTCACCGCCTGACTGATGTTTTATTCAGTCTGACTAACTGGTCTGCAGAGGAAGTGCGTCGCTGCCCCGCTTGTATACAGGGGGAGGGTCTGTTTGCGCAGGTCTCCATCAGTTAACACTAATCTGCCTGATCTCCACCTCAAAGTCACTCGCTTCTCCTCATGCAAATAAACATATTCAGTCGTCTTTCAAACCAAAGCCTCTATCAAACACTTGTTTGATCAGCAGAGGGCCTGCAAGGCGGTTCATTATGCATTTTAAAAGTGCCCTGCCCCCTCCCTGACTAAGGAGAGCTCATTGTTGCCTGTTTTGTTGTAATTACTCTCACCTTTGGGTGTAGAGCAAGCGCCTGCATGGCACATTTTATGTGTCTGGGAGCTTCTAGTTGCTGCACATCGAGCATGTATACAGTATTTGTGTTCCCCTTGATGCATTGCAATACAGATCAGTAGTGAACATAAAGGCCGCCCACGCATCCTTGAACCATAATCCTCTGAAATCTGGATTTGTGCATCAGAGGAACTTGAGGGATGAGAGGGTGCTTTCATTGCATTCTTTGAAAACTCCTTGGGTCTCTGAAAGTTGATGCTCTCTCTGTAAAGTTGTGCTGTTATGTTGTCTCCAAGTTACAAATATTTCTTCAATGACCAAACAAAGTGTTTCATTTCAAGCCGACGGAAGAATAACTTTCTGAAAGGCAAAAGATTTATACTGAGTTCAGCTATCTTTTTAAGACAAACCAGTATGCACATTAGCAGCACATATGTTCAAAGAAGGCGCCCGCCCACCCCCAAGCACTAGTCAAGATTCCTTTGTGAGTATGTCTGCGCGTCACGTATGAGTCTGTGACACTGACACTCACATCGGCTTTGCAAAAACAGACAGGCCCGGACTGGTAAACAGGTGCTGCTGTAGCAGCTCAGGATGAGGACATGAGGGCGTTTCCAAAGAGCCTGATCAAAGAGAAGCTGCCTCAGCCGCCAGTCATCCCAAACGCTTGATTCATGTCACCGTGTCCCACAACTTTATGGCTACAGAAGCAGACTAAGTCAATTTACACACAAGCTTATATACAACCTCAATAAGAGAGAGGTGTGTCTGTTTGCCAATGTAGAAGCAGGATTCAAAGAAGGGTGAAGCTACTTTACCGCTTTAGCTCTCACACAAGATTTTCATCATTGCGTCTTTTCACCGATACTTTTTGTTGTTTTGTTTTTTATTACAGGTGGTTTTCATTAGTAATCTGTTCCAAAAGGTCTGATAGGGTAGTTTTAGGCCCCAGTTACACTGGCTAAGGTTATCCAGGGTAAATCCCACCTAACCTTATCCTTGTACACACACACAATGGTCGTTTAAGACCCCCTCCCCCTACGTCCGACGGCGCAATGCAAACTAGTAAACATGTACGGAAAACGCACATGTCATAGTCACCTCCAGTGTTGCTTTGTGTGCAAGTTCTTAAATTAAATTTAACTTATCTGAACAATATCCAGTGTTGTGGTATTTCAATTAACTGGAATCCAGTGTAATGTGGGGCCCAGTTGAGGTGAATCACACCTGAGACATCGACATGTGAAAGTAAACAATGTGATAAAGAACATTTTACATCAGTCAATCTATGGATCTCGATATCTGGTCAGGACACTCCTCACTCTTTTGCCTTCACCTTCATTGTCCATTGTCATGTCTGTGTGATCATGTTTTTGTTTTGGTCATGTTTGGTTTTGTTTTTGGACTTTTTGTGCACTTTTGTTTTGTCACCATAGCAACCATTAGTTTTCACCTGTCACGTCACGCACCTGTTTCACGTTTTGAGTCACGCACCTGTTTTCGTTAATCATGTCTATAGTATTTAAGTTCATTGTTTTCAGTTTGTCGTTCTGACGACATCCTGCATTTATGCTTCTGCACACTCTCCACACCCTTATGACCCTTGCTGCTCTTTTTTCATGCCGGTTCCATGCCAAGTAAGTTTTTGTTTATTAAGCCACAGTTAGTGTTTTTTGTTGTTCATAGTTTCTGCCTTTGTGCAAGTATTTGTTTTCATAGCCAAGTCGTTTCTCCGCCACTGTGCGCGCTTTTCGTTTGTACTTTTTTTTGTAGTTTTAGTGTTTAAATAAATCATGTATTCACCTTCACGCCACATCTGGTCCAATTCACTTGCACCTCGGGAGAACAAACCAAGCCATAGTCCAAGTCCTGACATCCATTCGTTTTTGGTGACTTTATATACTCTGGACCTAGACGTTGAGTCCGTGACATACATGGCGGACAATAACTGATACAGTCTGCTTTTGTCAGTCCAAAAGCAGTAGTCTTCCCTCGACAGCCATTTAAAACAAAGCACACGCTACCTATTTTTATCACATCCACGGGAGCCCGCATTCTCGTTGTGTCTCCTTCGAGAAATGGACAACGTTTTTGGGTAAGTAGACTCACAGACATTCGAAAGTTCTCTTGCCGTCTGAGATGTGTAGTATCCCAAATAGCTGCATTCGCTTTCTACCAAGGTATTCGTGTGTGATTTCTACAAGCGTCTGTTCAGACGGAAGGAGAAACACAGGCATGTCTGGATGACTCGCCATATTTCCAGTGGTTAGCTCCGAGTTACGAAACCGCTTTATTATGAAGCCGGCTGTGGCGCGTTATTTCTGACGTCACTTTCTGTGTGGGAACTCAGTTTGTAAACGATCGATGAGTCCATACAAAGCTAAGAGAAATAGACGGCGCACTTACCCGTGTAAAACATTATTATCCAAGGAGGGGAACCTTAAACAATGATTTAGTGTGGCTGAAACGGGGCTTAGGCTGATTAATTATTTGCTTAAGGAGTTATTCGGCTTAATGTAGACAGGGCCTTAGTATGAATAAAGTAGTGCCGTTGAATTATTATTATTTTTTTTTAATTCACATTAATCTCAGTGTTGAATTTGGATGAATCATGATTAATTGCTTAACACTGTTATGTCTTTTGATCATGTTTTTGTTCGGCCATGTGCTGTTTGGTTTTTGGACACTTAGTTCCTGTTTTTTCACTCCCTTGTTTTGTTTCCATGGTTACCCATTAGTTTCACCTGTTGCTCATTTGGACACACACACCTGTGTTAATCATGTCACTGTTATTTAAGCCTGTCTTTTTCAATTGGTCGTCCTGGCAACATTGACTTTATTCATGCTCTGCTCTATTGATGATCCTTTCATGCTGGTATTCTTGCTATTGCTCTTTTCATGGTTCATGCCTTGTCAAGTAAGTTTTGTCTATTCATGCCACAGTTAGCGAGTTTTTGTTCATGTCCATAGTTTTTACCCAAGTTCTAGTTTTTGTTTTCATAGCCACGTTTGTTTTCCGCCTTGTGCGCGCCTTCTGTTTGTTCCTTTTGTATGTGTTAAAATAAATCATGTCCCTACCTTCACGCCATGTCCGCTCCACTTTCCTTGCAACTCGGGAAAACCAACCCCGCCAAAGTCCACGTCATGACAAACACTTGGTAACAGTTTTATCTGAAGTCAAGTCAGGGTTTATTTTGGATTGAAACTTTCCTACTCCGCACTCACCTTTGCACTGACGTATGCGTTGACCTGATCACTGACCCATGCCGCCTTTCAGGTAACCATCCGCTGTTTAAAGGGAAGTGCACTTTTTGGGGAATTTTGCCTATCATTTACACATGATGGATGCATTCTTTTAAGGGATTCTAACTATTAAATAAACGTAAATGAAAGTTTGCATGCAGTGGAGCCACTGGGAGCTCGACTATAAAATCCAATAAATAACCATTCAAAAAGCACCAAAAATTGCTCAATGTACATTTCATGACTTGAATATTACCCAAATATTAGTGATATTGTTATTACATGCGCTAACGCAGATAAACTATTTTTAGCGGCGACATGATCACCAGCGTGTGTCCCTATGTTTACATCATCGAGTGGTCTGCTGCTTCCTCGCTTCCCTGCTCCCTGTAAGTTTATTAAATCAAGCATCTAATCAGGAAAGTAGATGGCTGAGGATTTAATCCGACACTTTAACAGCCATTTCGGACCTGGAACTGGTGAGAACGACACAAAAAGCGCCTGTCCCCACCACCTCTCCACCCTCTTTCAGTAGACACTGTACAGTAAGTGATGTTTCATTATGTTGGCTCTCATAAAGTCTGCAGTTATCAGAAATCAGTGGTAAATAAATTAAAAAAAGCAAACGTCCTGATGCGTTTTTGAAATTAATATGCTTAAAATTATCAAAATACGTAATATATAAAATATTAAGATAAATGTGCCCGTTACTACATTACATATTTACTCACATCATGTATATAAAGCCCTAATGGAAGTGTTTGGATGTTTTTTCAGGGTCTTTTTATAGGCAGAATTGAACGACTCACTTAGGCTCCATTGTAAGCGAACTTTTGATCGCATTTATTCAATATTTAAAATGCTTTTAGTTTTTATCCATCTGTTGTCATGTTTTTCATAAGAATTGTGAACAATAGGCAAAATTCCCCAAAAAGTGCATTTACCCCTTTGCAGAGCATGTCAAAGTCAAAATAAATTGTTTGATTAGTCTGTGTATATACATGATTAATGCAATATTTTTTGTGATTAATTAAATTTTTGACAGCCCTAAAATAGATCCAATCAATTAAAAAAAATATATACACAAAAAGCATTTTATTAAGAGAATAATTCTAGTTGTGTATGCAGAAAACAATGTGAAATGCATATAAATGGATAAATAAACATTTGTCACCACTTTCACCTTTATTTACTGGCGGAGACGGCAATGGGCCTTTGTATTTGTTATAAGTTTAATAATGTTTCTCACCTTCTTTATCAACATACCGGCACTCACAACATTCTCTGGCCCCATGGTGGCTTCATAGCAGGCATTCCTTTGACATTCAATATTGAAATATACTTACTTGTCAGTTGTTGTTTCAACATTGAACCTATATTTGAAGTTATATAAATGTTATATAAAAATATCAATGAATCATTGTTGAAATTGTAACAAGATCTGTATGTAAACTCAACATATTGTCTTCATCTGTGTTATGTTTTGAAATGATCAGTATAATGGTTGTTTTTATTTTACTCACATTTTAGGGGAAATATGTAAGAAATCTGTATGTGAAACATTTCATTACAAAATTAATACATACTTGCCAACCCTCCCGATTTTCCCGGGAGAGTCCCGAATTTCAGTGCTCCTCCCGAAAATCTCCCGGGGCAACCATTCTCACGAATTTCTCCCGATTTCCACCCGGACAACAATATTGGGGGCGTGCCTTTAGTGTCCTCTCTCACTTGAAACCTTCACCCTTTAACGTCCGCATGCAGTCCTCAGTCACGTCCGGTTTCCTCCATACAAACAGCGTGCCGGCCCAGTCACATAACATCTATGACTTTTGGAACTCAGTGCACACACAACAACCTCTCTGGATTCGATAAGAGATTCGATAAGGAATCGGTTCGATTAGAGGATTCGCTAATTCAAGATTCAAGATTCAAGATGATTTATTGTCAATTCTTAACATGCACAAGACACATAAGAACTGGAAAGTATATTTCCGGCACAGTCCCACTAAGAGCAGACATACGTTACAGGGAGACAAGACGAGACCGCTGCCGACACAGCCATTTTTACGGCGCTCCTTAAAAAAAAGGTGAGAAAAAGGTGATATTGGGAAAGGGGGGAAGAGTAAAAAAAATATCAGTCAAAGGCTGGATCCACAAGAGGGGGTCCAGACTGAGTCCAAGGGAAAAAACCTCATTTGCAATGCAAACATAAACACGTTACATTTAGTCACAACAAACTCGCTAATGGCATCGACATCGATACTTTCTTAACGAACATCATCCCTATCCTCCTTCTTTATATATATGTATATGTATATATATATATATATATATATATATATATATATATATATATATATATATATATATATATATATATATATATATATATATATATATATAATAAAATAAAAACTTGAATTTCAGTGAATTACAGCAATATATATATATATATATATATATATATATATATATATATATTTATAGCTGTAATTCACTGAAACTCAAGTATTTATTTTATATTTATATACCCCCCCCCCCCGCCAGCGGGCCTTTTGAATATCTCCCTAATTTTGAGGTCTCAAGGTTGGCAAGTATGTATTAATATACCGAATTTTTTGGAGTATAAGTCGCACCGGAGTATAAGTCGCACCGGCCGAAAATGCATAATAAAGAAGGAAAAAAACATATATAAGTCGCACTGGAGTATAAATCGGGATTTTTTTTTATGTATTTATTTATTTATTTTTTTAATAAATAAATACAATCATGTGTGCTTACGGACGGTATCCCTGCAGACTGTATTGATATACATTGATATATAGTGTATATATTGTGTTTTTATGTTGATTTAATTAAAAAAATTTAAAAAAAAAAAAATTTTTTTTTTTTTTTTTTTGTGCGGCCCGGTACCAATCGGTGGTTGGGGACCACTGATGTAGGTTGTATACACTGTGGTAAAGAGACCTGCAGTATATATAAAAAAAATGAAATAAAAAATTGCAGTTTTGTAAGTCCATCCATCCATCCATCTTCTTCCGCTTATCCGAGGTCGGGTCGCGGGGGCAGCAGCTTAAGCAGGGAAGCCCAGACTTCCCTCTCCCCAGCCACTTCGTCCAGCTCCTCCCGGGGGATCCCGAGGCATTCCCAGGCCAGCCGGGAGAGATAGTCTTCCCAGCGTGTCCTGGGTCTTCCCCGTGGGCTCCTACCGGTCGGACGTGCCCGAAACACCTTCCTAGGGAGGCGTTCGGGTGGCATCCTGACCAGATGCCCGAACCACCTCATCTGGCTCCTCTCGATGTTTTGTAAGTATGTAACAAAAACGGCCATACTGATATTAAAAGGATTTCCGTGATAAAGATTATGAGTTGAGCCATGCTTAAAAAAAAAAGAAAAAAAAAGGAGATCACAGACAGAATATCTTTTTTTGTCAACACATCATAAGCCAACCCCGACCTTGCACCACACGTCTGCAAGAACAAGAGGCAAAAGAAAAAAGTGAGATTGGTGCACATAACGACCAAAACGCTAGATGTGGAACTGGGTTTGTTTGAATATTCTTGCAAAAGAAAAGTTATATGTTACACTGTGACACCCCCTACTCCTGGAAAAAAAAATACCTTTCTCAACAGCAGCAATACTTTGCCATTGCTCTGAGCTGAATTTTTTCCCTTTGAAGGGAGAAGAAAAGTGAAGCCTTCATGGCTGAAGAAACCCTGGAGGGGGGCGCTAACTGTCACTTATGTTTACAGCCCTCCCAGACACCTTGGGGGCTCTCATCCAGGTGGCCTCTGCCAAAGCTCTCGGAAGAGCTCACACCTTAGTTATAGCGTCAATAGGCAGTGCTGTAACTTTGATTCAGCCACACAGCTTGTGAGTCATGAGCTTTTTAGGACTGTAAAAAACAGGTTGGGTTGATGCTGCAACTTGAATGCCCTCAGGAATTAAACGCATTATGAGGATTCTGGAACTCTTACGTGAAATATGCTACTTAATTGCTGAAGTCACCTATATTTGAAACAACACACACTGCAAAAACTAAAATCTAAGTAAGATGAAATATCTCAAATAAGGGTGATATTTGCTTATTTTCTGTCTGATAAGATCATTTTTCTCACTAAACAGATTTAGAGTGTTTTACTTGTTTTAAGGCTTTTGGTCCTAAATGATCTCAGTAAGATATTACAGCTTGTTGCTGAGATTTGATGACCTATATTGAGTAAAACATGCTTGAAACTAGAATATCAACTGTTGCAAAGTTGTGTCATCAACACTCACAAGTATAAAACTACTTTTTTAAAGTAATAATTTCTTACTTCAAGCATGAAAAAAAAAATCATGATGCCGAGCGCATATCATTATGTCAAGATAATGGCAATATCATTTACTTACGGTAAATTAAAAATATTTTTCAACATATTAAACAAAAAGATCTCTTTTTTTTTTCTACCAAGAAAAGTGCACTAGTTTTTAGTGAGAATATACTTATTTTAAGTAGGGATGTCCGATAATATCGGCCTGCCGATATTATCGGCCGATAAATGCGGTAAAATGTATTATCATAAATTATCGGTATCGTTTTTTTTAATTATCGGTATCGGTATCGTTTTTTTTTTTTTTTGTTTTTTTTTTTTTTTAAATTAAATCAACATAAAAAACACAAGATACACTTACAATTAGTGCACCAACCCAAAAAACCTCCCTCCCCCATTCACACTCATTCACACTCATTCACACAAAAGGGTTGTTTCTTTCTGTTATTAATATTCTGGTTCCTACATTATATATCAATATATATCAATACAGTCTGCAAGGGATACAGTCCGTAAGCACACATGATTGTGCGTGCTGCTGGTCCACTAACAGTACTAACCTTTAACAGTTAATTTTACTCATTTTCATCAATTACTAGTTTCTATGTAATTGTTTTTATATTGTTTTACTTTCTTTTTTATTCAAGAAAATGTTTTTAATTTATTTATCTTATTTTATTACTTTTTTTTTTTAAACTACCTTATCTTCACCATACCTGGTTGTCCAAATTAGGCATAATAATGTGTTAATTCCACGACTGCATATATCGGTTGATATCGGTAATTAAAGAGTTGGACAATATCGGAATGTCGGATATCGGCAAAAAGCCATTATCGGATACCCCTAATTTTAAGGTATTTTTGGGTTCATTGAGGCTAACTAATTTTACTTGCTTTGGAAAGTCTTGACAAGCCAAATTTTCTTGTTCTATTGGCAGATAATTTTGCTTCGTTTAAATAAAATACCCCTAATTTTTTTTAAATTGTTTTCCTTGTTTTTGAACACTGACTTTTTGCAGTGTAGTTTTGTTAAAAAAAAATAAAAAAATAAAAAAATGGTTCCTTAATTTTAGATGTAACAATTTTACCATTTAAATTTCAAGCCTATAATCAACATGTCATATTTAAGTGCAACATTGATGCAAAATGCTTAAAAAAAAACACGTAGTTCAGAACCGTGTTTTTTATACTATGCTGTTCTGCACTGCAAAAAGTCAGTGTTCAAAAACCAGGAAAAAAAATAAATACAAAAATTAGGGGTATTTTGTTTGAACTAAGCAAAATTATCTGACAATAGAACAAGAAAATTTGGCTTGTGAAGAATTTCCAAAACAAGTAAAATTAGGTAACCTCAATGAACCCAAAAATACCTTAAAATAAGTATATTCTCACTAATAATAAGTGCACTTTTCATGGTAGAAAAAAAAGAGACCTTTTTGCTCAATATGTTGAAAAATATTCTTAAATTAATTAAATGCTAGTGCCATTATCTTGACATAATGATATGCGCTCTGCATCATGATTGTTTTTGTTCATGCTTCAAGTAAGAAATTATTATTTAAAAAAAGTAGTTTTATACTTGTGAGTGTTGATGACACAGCTTTGCATCAGTTGATATGCTAGTTTCAAGCATGTTTTACTCAATATAGGTCATCAAATCTCAGCAACAAGCTGTAATATCTTACTGAGATCATTTAGGACACTTAAAACAAGTAAAACACTCTAACATAAAATCTGCTTAGTGAGAAGAATTATCTTATCAGACAGAAAATAAGCAAATATCACCCTTATTTGAGATATTTCATCTTATTTAGATTTCAGTTTCTGCAGTGTGATAAAGAAAGGATGACACATATTTTGTATTTTGGGTGTGCAGCAATCCTCTGAACGCCTTCAAAGTGTCTAATACTGTCCTGAATGAAAGCTGGATTATGGAACAAACCTCTCCGTTGGTCGGCGCCGACACATGTGAGGGAGAGAAAAGCAGATGTCCGTCCATGTGTTGCATTTTAAAAATGGGGAACTCATATCATAAAATGTTCATTATTATCCTAAGAAAACTTAACCGTTGACTAATGGTGGCCATAAAGACAGTCATTTCAACCTCAGGGAACAAAGGCTAAATGTATTGTCCTTTCAATACATTTTTAATGTATTTTTGTTTTATTACTTCATTATACATGTTTTTGTCATGTCAAATGTTTACATTTCAATGTCCAATTCTTTCTCAGTTGGCAGTTATTTGACAATATCCCAGAGCCAAACAACATATAAAAGGGCATAAAAAATTTTTGGATTCATATTACCCTATTTTTCTGAGTATAAGTCGCACTGGAGTATAAGTCGCATTTTTGGGGGAAATTTATGTGATAAAACCCAACACCAAGAATAGACATTTGAAAGGCAATTTATAATAAATAAAGAATAGTGAACAACAGGCTGAATAAGTGTACGTTATATGAGGCATAAATAACCAACTGAGAACGTGCCTGGTATGTTAACGTAACATATTATGGTAAGAGTCATTCAAATAACTATAACATATAGAACATGCTATACGTTTACCAAACAATCTCTCACTCCTAATCGCTAAATCCCATGAAATCTTATACGTCTAGTCTCTTACGTGAGCTAAATAATAATATTTGATATTTTACGGTAATGTGTTAATAATTTCACACATAAGTCGCTCCTGAGTATAAGTCGCACCCCCGGCCAAACTATGAAAAAAACTGCGACTTATAGTCCGAAAAATACGGTAGTTGTTTTTTTGCTGAAATCTCTCAACTTCAGCCATAAACAACAAATAACAAAACATTTTTTCTACCCTTTGAAGGCCTTTTGATCCACAGTCACAGTTGTCAATTTTTGTAAATTTGCATAACATTAGGGATTTTACTCATTTACACCCCACTGACATTATCTGATCAAAAGGCCTTCAAAAGGGGTAACGACTAAAAATATACAAAAAATTCACATTTGATATTTTTGCTTAAGTCTAAAGTTTAATGAAGAATTTAAGCAAAAAAAAATGCGCCTTTCAAAACATAAGGCTTTTCATGCCCTGTTTGGCTTTGAAGATAATCAAAAATCAAATGAGGGTTATGGCCCTATTTTTTGCACGACTCCAGAATTAGAAAAAACTAACAATTTATTATTTATTGTAGAGATTTCCCCTTTTTTTCGGCAAAATATGAATTTCATGGTTTGTATAACTCAGTGGTGTCCAAAGTGCTGCCCGGGGGGCTATTTGCGGCCCGCCCCTAATTTTTGAATGGCCCCTGAAAAAAAACAAATTGAAAAAAATTGGATTAAAAAAACAAAGGGACAATAAATAACGAGAAATAGTTGCAATGTTGACTCTAATAACACAAAGCTGCCGTGCAGGCTGTTTTTTCCTTAATACTGGCATTGCTCCAAAACAATGACGTTAGGAATTATTGACCTATTTAAGGCTCTAAATACTTCACATCAAATATTCCACTTTTACATGATTTGAAGGAAAATATGTTTTCTTTTACAAAAAGAGCATTTTTTACTTAATATCGACAGATAGATCTGAAGTTGATCTAGAGCAGGGGTGTCAAACGTAAGGATGAGTTTGCTAAGTATATATAAATGAGCCACAATTTTGGAATGAAATAAACTGCTGTTCTAAATGTGTCCACTAGATGTCGCAATAGCAATTCTTTGTATCTGTGTAGATTATGCTACATATTTAAAAAAAAAAAAAAAAACACATGTTAGTATATCAGTCGAGGAAAATGAGCAAACTACATAAATAACATCCTGTAATTTGATTTTTATATATTTTTTGTATCTTCATAGATTGAAAATGAACACAAATGAGTTGACTGATGAACATTATCACATAATTTATTCAGAAAGTATAAATAACAACAAATAAAGGTAGAATACTATTAACCGCAACATGTAAGTGTAGAAAAACCCCCAACAACATTAGGATTTGTACATTTTCAGAATGTTTTTTGTTCTATTTTTTAACAAAGAAAACAATCTGAAGTTGTCTTTATTTTTAAGTTATCGTGCCGTGATTTTACCAGTCCGGCCCACTTGGGAGTAGATTTTTCTCCATGTGGCCCCCCAATCTAAAATGAGTTTGACACCCCTGATATAGAGATTAGGTGTTTGATAATGAAACTAAGTAATGTATGATATATTTAAAAAACAATGTATGACTGAGGCCTTACAGGATCCCTGGGACCAAACTTGAGGAGAACCCTAAAGGCAAAAAAACCAACTATATATTGAAAAAATCTAATTTTTCATTGTAAGGCCCTCAGTGGAAAAAGTATGGACACCCCTGGTATAACCCAAATAAAATACTCCTAACTTGAAAATAACCCAAACAAGCTGATAAGTGAACACATATAGTCACAGGGTGTATTACACCCATTGCTAAAATGTCAAATTAAATCCAAATTTTGCAATGAAAAACATAATAAAGCGTAAGTATTGTTTACTGATCACTTCCTGTTTTACTAGTTTGCACTTTCAGTAAGTCGGCCTGGTCAGTAAGGAGGTTAAACTGGTCACAACTTACAAGGCCTTCACAAAAAAATTAAAAATGTGTCTTAACAACGCCAAAGATGAGCCTGTTTTGATGCCATGATAAATGTTATGTTGTGATGTTGTATTTTATCTATTATTATACCGTATTTGTAGTGTGTGCTTTTTGTTCTTTTTCTCTCTCTTTCTTTGAAATTGTAATTTTACTGCCTTTTTTTTTTTTTTTTACATCATGGCCAGGGGGACTACAGATGAAAACTAACCTTCTGGCTAATTCTGCCTTTTTTTTTTAGCAATGTGTAGTCATGTGTTTTTTTTTTAATGAAATTGGCATTGTCTCCTTTGAAATAAACTCATCTTAATCACCAGAAGTGTTTCCTTATGTAGCCAAATAAAGCAACCAGATGTAACGCAATGCAGGTCAACACGGCAGGAAACGGCAACCCCTGTAATACACCTTATTTTGTATTTGATCTAGTGTTGGAACGATACCAATATTTCGGTACCGGTACTAAAATTATTTTTCTAAATAAAGGGACCCACAAAAAAATTGCATTATTGGCTTTATTTTAACAACAAATATTAGGGTGCATTAAACATATGTTTCTTATTGCAGTTAAGTCCTTAAATAAAATTGTCTTTTATTAGTAAGTAAACAAACATTTATCATTCTATTATTTTGTCAACATTATTAAGGACAAGTGGTAGAAAATTAATTATTAGTCTACTTGTTTATTTACTGTTAATATCTGCTTACTTTCTCTTTTAACATGTTCTGTCTACACTTCTGTTAAAATGTAATAATCACTTATTCTTCTGTTGTTTGATACTTTTTTTTTAGTTTTGGATGATACCACGAATTTGGGTATCAATCCGATACCAAGTTGATACAGGATCATACATTGGTCATATTCAAAGTCCTCATGTGTCCAGGGACAAATTTCCTGAGTTTATAAACATTATATACATTTAAAAAAACCGAAAGATGTTGTGACCTTCTTTGGCTATTTTTAAGACCCTTCTTAAAACCCATTTTTATTCACTGGCTTTTAACCCAGCATGAGACTTTAAACTGTTTTTAGCTTTTAACTTTTTGAACTGTTTTTAACTTTTAAACTGTTTTTATCTAACAAAACTGTTCTTAGGGTAATTTATATTTGCTTTTTAAATGTGTATTTTTATTTCTGTTTTAAATGTTATTTTTTAGTCTGTCCTTTGCCTCCATTTCTTTGTGGTGTACAGCCCTTTGTTTTTCAACTGTGCTTGTCTTAAAAGGGCTTTATAAATAAAGTTGGTATGGTATGGTATGGTGATTAGGGATGTCCGATAATGGCTTTTTGCCGATATCTGATATTCCGATATTGTCCAACTCTTTAATTACCGATACCGATATCAACCGATATATGCAGTCGTGGAATTAACACATTATTATGCCTAATTTGGACAACCAGGTATGGTGAAGATAAGATCCTTTTTAAAAATAATAATGAAATAAAATAAAATAAACAAATTAAAACATTTTCTTTAATAAAAAAGAAAGTAAAAAAAATATAAAAACAGTTACATAGAAACTAGTAATTAATGAAAATTAGTAAAATTAACTGTTAAAGGTTAGTACTATTAGTGGACCAGCAGCACGCACAATCATGTGTGCTTACGGACTGTATCCCTTGCAGACTGTATTGATATATATTGATATATAATGTAGGAACCAGAATATTAATAACAGAAAGAAACAACCCTTTTGTGTGAATGAGTGTAAATGGGGGAGGGAGGTTTTTTGGGTTGGTGCACTAATTGTAAGTGTATCTTGTGTTTTTTATGTTGATTTAATTTTTAAAAAATTACAAAAATAAAATAAAAACGATACCGATAATAAAAAAACGATACTATTATTTACGATATTACATTTAAAAGCATTTATCGGCCGATAATATCAGCAGGCCGATATTATCGGACATCTAGTTGTGATGCCAAAAAATATCGACGTAATCTTAGTAGCATCGACTAGATACGTGCCTGTACTTGGTATCATTACAGTGAATGTCAGGTGTCGATCCACCAATGGCGTTTGTTTACATTTTGACGCCGGTGAGCTACGGTGCGTAGTGAAGCATGTTTAGCTATTCCTCGTCCTGCAGGGATGATACTCGTAGGAAACTTACTTTATTTGTCGCCATGGAGACGAGAATTAGTGATTTAGAAGTAGCTAAAACACTGCCGACGGTGGATGGACGTTAGCTAGCCATGTCTTATAGCACCTCTTCCTGAGGGCGTTTCAGTGTTATAACTTCACCTTTATCTTTAGTTTTTAAGCCAAAATGCATCCGTTCCCCCTTTTCTGTCTACACACTGTGTCTGCTTGTAAGTACTCTGTGATTGTGCGCTGCCGAACATGCTCCTCTGCTCGTAAACCAGCAATGTTACGACTTTTCAGAGGCGGTATAGTACCGAAAATGATTCATTAGTATCGCGGTACTATACTAATACCGGTATACCGTACAACCCTAATTGGATCTAATAAGCATATAGCAACAACATTTCTGTAAAAAAATACATTTTTAAGCTTTTTATAAACTCTTTCTTTGACATAGCGGCATGGATTTTTCTGATGTGGGTCAATGGAGGCCGGGAATACCAAAAACAAACTTCACTGCAAAAACTGAAATCTAAGTAAGATGAAATATCTCAAATAAGGATGATATTTGCTTATTTTCGGTCAGATAAGATAATTCTTCTCACTAAGCAGATTTTATGTTAGAGTGTTTTACTTGTTTTAAGTGTCCTAAATGATCTCAGTAAGATATTACAGCTTGTTGCTGAGATTTGATGACCTATATTGAGTAAAACATGCTTGAAACTAGAATATCAAGTGTTGCAAAGCTGTGTCATCAACACTCACAAGTATAAAACTACTTTTTTAAAGTAATAATTTCTTACTTCAAGCATGTAAAAAAAAAAAAAAATCATGACTTTGACACAATTGTGTCTCATATTAAAACAGATGACAGTCAAATTGACTTTGCTGTTTTATTTTCAATGGAACAATAGAAAATACGTACTCATAGTAGTACAGTTGTTATTAGTGAGAATATACTTATTTTAAGGTATTTTTGGGTTCATTAAGGTTAGCTAATTTTACTTGTTTTGGAAAGTCTTGACAATCCAAATTTTCTTGTTCTATTGGCAGATAATTTTGCTTAGTTCAAATAAAATACCCCTCATTTTTGTATTTTTTTTTCTTGTTTTTGAACACTGACTTTTTGCAGTGCATAACAGCATCGTATAAAAAACACACAACGGTTCTGAACCAAGTGGGGTTTTTTTAAGCAGTTTGCATCAATGTTGCACCTAAATATGACATGTTGGTTGTAGGCTTCAAATTTGAATGGTAAAATTGTTACATCTAAAATTAAGAAACACATTTTTTTTTTTTTTTTTAAACAAAACTACACTGCAAAAAGTCGGTGTTCAAAAACAAGGAAAACAATAAAAAAAAAAAATAGGGGTATTTTATTTAAGCTAAGCAAAATTATCTGCCAATAGAACAAGAAAATTTGGCTTGTCAAGACTTTCCAAAGCAAGTAAAATTAGCTAACCTCAATGAACCCAAAAATACCTTAAAATTAGGGATGTCCGATAATGGCTTTTTGCCGATATCCGATATTCCGATATTGTCCGACTCTTTAATTACGAAACCGATATCAACCGATATATACAGTCGTGGAATTAACACATAATTATGCCTAATTTGGACAACCAGGTATGGTGAATATAAGGTAGTTTTTAAAAAAATAAATAAAATAAGATAAATAAATTTAAAAAAAATTCTTGAATAATTTTTTTTTTTTTTTTCTTGTTTTTGAACACTGACTTTTTGCAGTGTTGGCGCTGCTATGCGAGATACAACAACAACCGCAACACAATCCCCAGCTTGACCACCATTTAAAACTAGAACTTTTTTTAAAAATATTTTTTTATTAATTGTTCTATAAAAATCTGCAGTTTTAGAAACACATACAAACATTTCCCGGTGCTGTAAAACAGCAACTGAAGGTGTGTAAAAAAAACAAACAACAACTTGTCAATACTGAACACTTGATTCATTTACAGCAGTGGTCCCCAACCACCGGTACCGGTCCGTGACACATTTGCTGCCGGGCCGCAGAGAAACATTAAATAATTGCATTTTCTCCGACTTAACTTAACTAGACACACTAATACGCTTGTTTATAGGGTTAAACCTAACCCTAACCCCAATAAAACTCCTCATAGGAAGTTGCCAGTTGTTATATTTGTTCTAACTGTGTGACATGACACAATGCACATTAATGAACATCCATCCATCCATTTTCTACCGCTTGTCCCTTTTTGGGGTGTGGCGGGGTGTGCTGGAGCCTATCTCAGCTGCATTCGGGCGGAAGGCGGGGTACACCCTGGACAAGTCACCACCTCATCGCAGGGCCAACACAGATAGACAGACAACATTCACACTCACATTCACACACTCGGGCCAATTTAGTGTTGCCAATCAACCTATCCCCAGGTGCATGTCTTTGGAGGTGGGAGGGGCCTATCCCCAGGTGCATGTCTTTGGAGGTGGGAGGGGCCTATCCCCAGGTGCATGTCTTTGGAGGTGGGAGGAAGCCGGAGTACCCGGAGGGAACCCATGCAGTCACCGGGAGAACATGCAAACTCCACACACAAAGATCCCGAGCCCGGGATTGAACTCAGGACTACTCAGGACCTTTGTATTGTGAGGCACATGCACTAACCCCTGTTCCACCGTGCTGCCCACATTAATTAAAACCTCTAAAGGCCTTAGTGGCCACATGCGTGGACAGCACCTTTTAGCTCTTATTTCCAAAATTGTGTAAACTACTGAATTGGGGTCTTATGGCCGCTTATGTGGACACTTATACTGCCATCTGGTGGAGTCAGAAGAGTATAACATACAATGGAATTTGGAAACAAAAAAAGTGTAAAAATAGAATTTAGCATGTCACTACACATGAAGTACACGTTTGTGTACTTATGGACTAAGTACATCAGTGGTCCCCTACCTTGAAATTGGATTATTATTTTTTTTTGTAATAAATAAATACAATCATGTGTGCTTACGGACTGTATCCCTGCAGATTGTTTTGATCTATATTGATATATAATGTAGGCACCAGAAATATTAATAACAGAAAGAAACAACCATTTTGTGCGAATGAGTGTGAATGAGGGAGTTTTTTTTGGTGCACTAATTGTAAGTGTATCTTGTGTTTTTATGTTGATATAATAAAAAATTCAAAATTAAAAAAATTAAAAAAAATTCAAAATTCTTGGTTGGGGACCACTGAAGTACATCATATCAAAAGATGATTTTTAGTTTTTATTGTAATCAGGGTCCAATAAGCCCAAATTGCAAAGAGAAATAAAAACCTGCATGTAAACAAACAGCTTGGGCCTTAAGAGGTTATTTATAATTATTAATGAACATATACAATATAAATCTGACAAGATTGTAGCCAAAGGCCGATTTCCACCTGCGTCTCATTGCAAAGAAACAAGCCTGTTGTGATCCGCTGGCCGGATCGTGTTCTGTTTGGGGTTTTTTCGAGTCACTTGGGCTTTTCTGTTAGTTTTGGACTCCTTGAGTTCCTGTTTGTGCACCTCTGAGTTGGTTTCCATAGCTACTTATTATTTTCACCTGCCGCGCACCTGTTTGCAATCACTGACATTATTTAAGCCTGCCTTTTCCAGTCAGTCGGTCTGGCTTCTTTATTTGCGTCACGTGACTGTTACGTGAGTTTTTGCTAGTCTCTTAACCCCTTGCTAGTGATCTCAGTCTGTGCTAAGTTGTAGCCTTATCCAGTCGGTTTGTTTTCTGTTTTGTACCTGTTTTGTGTTGTTTTACTATTAAATCTAGTCCTTACCTGCAAGTCCTGTCCGGATTCGTCCTTTTGCATCCTGGGAGAACAAACCCCGCATCACCATGCGACCCGATCGTAACAGAAAGAAGCCAGACCGACTGACTGGAAAAGGCAGTCTTAAATGATGAGAGTGCGGAAATACGAACACATCACACCAATTCTCAAATCCCTTCACTGGCTTCCTGTTCCGCTCAGGGTTGAATACAAAGTCTCCCTACTAACCCACCAGTGCTTCCATGGAAATGCCCCCCTCTACCTCACGACACCTCCGCTCCGGACAGGCTAACCTCCTCCAACCTCCGAGGACAAAGCTACGAACTATGGCAGACCGGGCTTTCTGCTCCGCCGCTCCCAGTCTGCGGAATGCTCTCCCTGACCACCTGAGGGCACCACAGACTGTGGATACTTTTAAAAAAGGCTTAAAAACCCTTCTTTTTAAAAAAAAAGCCTTTTTATAGATATATGCATACTAGTTCTAGCTCAGTGGTTCTTAACATTGTTGGAGGTACCGAACCCCACTAGTTTCATATGCGCATTCACCGAACCCTTCTTTAGTGAAAAATAAAATTTAGTTTTTTTTCAAATTCAAGACAAAGTTTTATGTTTTTGGTAACACTTTAGTATGGGGAACATATTCTAAGTAACAAAGACTTAATTTAGAGCTTTTTGACACTAGGGGAACATATTCTGAGTAACAAAGACTTACTTTAGAGTTATTTGGTTAGTGTTAGGGCCAGGGTTATAATAAGGCCATGCCAAATAAGGCATTAATAAGTACTTAATATTGGAGAAATTTACTTCATACTAGGAAAATTGGGTCAACTATGTCACGCTCCATAAACCTGACTTTAATTTTTCGAATTAGTCATTGTATTGCCAAAAAGAAAGGGAAAGAAAAAAGAGAAAAAAAAAAGAAAAAAAGAGAGGGGATTACTCCCTACAAGTGTATATGTATGTATGTATTTATATATTTATATATATATATGTATGTGTGGGTATATATATATATATATATATATATATATATATATATATATATATATATATATATATATATATATATATATATATATATATATATATATATATATATGGGTATCTGTTTATATTTTATTTTATTTCTGATTACTATTATTATTAATGTATTATTATTTATTTCTCTTCTTTTTTTTCTTTTTATTTATTTATTTATTTCTCCCCCCCTCTTTCTTTGTTTATTTAATTGATGTATTTGTAGATATGACTTTGTTTTTTTGTTGTTTCTTTCTTTTTTGGGGGGAGGGGGGGGGTGGTATGGGTGGGATATAAACAAAAATATTTTGACATTTAGGGCAGACAATAGATATATGATTGATGTGAATATAATGTAATGGAGAGGAATGTCTGATGCTGGATGTCAATAAAAATAAAATGAAAAAAAAAAAAAAAAAAAGGACTTAATAATGACTAGTTAAGAGCCAATATGTTACTAATTTGCATGTTAATAAGCAAATAATTAATGGTGAATATGTTCCCCATACTAAAGTGTTACCATGTTTCTTTACTGGTGAATAAAATGAACCGTGCATGAACATCACCTTGTTCAAACAACCAAACCAACACAGTGCATAAACTCACAACAAATTACACACCTGCAAATCAGCCTGACTTCTGCTGTTGCCGTATCCGTAATACGCCGAGAGGGAGAAGTTTTTATTTACACGATGAGTCGGGTGTGTTTTGACCTCCGCCGAACCCCTGAGCCCGACTCACCGAACCCCTAGGGTTCCATCGAACCCAGGTTAAGAACCACTGGTCTAGACCAAAAATCACTTCATGTTCTCTACTGCTCGCTAGTGTTACCATGTCTGAGTTATTGTGTAGAAATATGGGGAAATAACTACAAAAGTACACTTCATTCATTAACGGTGTTACAAAAAAAGATCAGTTATAATAGTACATAATGTTGGATGTAGAGAACATACAAACCCTTTATTTATTGAATCAAAAATATTGAAATTCCATGACATAGTGAACCACTGTTTGAGCTATTAGGCTGTTCTAGTTTTATTTTTTATTTTTTTATTACTATTTTTTTTTTTTAATACACTGCAGCACTTTGAGGTTGTTTGCTCAATGTAAAGTGCTTTTTACAAATAAATTATTATTTATTATTATTAAATAATGTCAGTGATTGCAAACAGGCGCGCGTCCGGAACACAAGCGGCGGGTGAAAATAATAAGTAGCTATGGAAACCAACTCAGAGGTGCACAAACAGGAACTCGAAAAAAAACCAAACAGAACATGATCCGGGCAGCGGATCACAACAAAGACCCCGGGTTGTATTTGTCATGCACTTATTTGTTGCTGTATTTATCTGGCACACGTGGAAAATGATTTCCCTGCAATAAAACCGGTGCGCGGTGCAAAAAAAAAAAAAGGTCGGGGACCACCGATTTTACAGCATGGGGTCCGCTTTCTCAACAGCTGTTACCGCTCCAGTTCAAACATATATGACACCGCCTGTTGCCATTTCCATGAAAAACAAAAAAGAGCCTCCAAAGGCAAACACTCGTCTCTCTTGGCCATTTGCCGGCATGTTCTTTGGGGTGGGAGGGGTCTTTTTGTCTGTAGTCTGCCACTAGTGCCTTTTGTCGCCTGGAAGCGAAACATCTATTGCACGTTTGTTTTGTTTTTGCACCTAATTGAAGCAAGTTTTCCTCCATGGGGGGGGGGGGGGGGGGACTCAATCCAGATTTGTTTTGGAACAAAAGGCAGCTCTTGTTGCACGAGATAAAAAAAAAAAAAGGAAACATGTCGCATAAATAAACGTCGCTGAGTAAAAAAATTGTAAGGGCTTCGTAAGTGTTTTGGGGGGGGGGGGTTCATACGCACGTGGGAGGGGGCCGTGTGGGTTCGTACTTGCTGGCGTGGCCTTTGAGGGACAGGTGAGGTTTGATGTAGGCCTGGCTGCTGGTGAACACGCTGCTCGCCTTCCTCCTCGTCCTCTTCTTCAGCTTCCTGCTGAACACGTTCTGCCACGACTGCAAGGTCTTGGAGGTCCAGATCCACATGCCGCTGGTGATGCCCACCACCAGCAGCATGAAGATCTTCACCATGAAGACCTCCACGGCGGGGATGGACGCGTCCATGAGGCACTCGGAATCACCGCCTCCGCCGCCGCCGCCCTTACACGTGGTCTTCTCCGCCAGCGTGCGCCAGTGGTCCATGTTGAGGCGCTCGTAGAAATAGCAGGCGATGACGCAGGTGGCCGGGACGGTGTAGAGCACGGAGAATACCCCGATGCGCACCATCAGCTTCTCCAGCTTGTCCGTGTTCTCCCCTTCGGTTTTCATGATCTTCCTGATGTTGAAGAGGGCCACGAAGCCCGAGAGGAGGAAGGAGGTGCCGGCGACCAGGTAGCAGGAGAGCGGGATGAGCACGAAGCCGGTGAGGGCTTTCACGTCCATGCTGCCCACGTAGCAGACGCCCGTCAGCTCGTCCCCCGCCACCTTCCTCATCACCAGGATCATGATGGTCTTCACCGCCGGGACGGCCCACGCCGCCAGGTGGAAGTAGCTGCTGTTGGCCTCGATGGCCTCGTGGCCCCACTTCTTCCCCGCCGCCAGGAACCACGTGAGGGTGAGGACGACCCACCAAAGGGAGCTGGCCATGCCGAAATAATACAGGATGAGGAAGACGATGGTGCAGCCGGTGCTCTCCAAGCCCTCCTGGATGACGTACTGGACGCCGTCGTCTCGGTCGCAGGCAATGCTGTCGGCGCCCACGAAGAGACGGACGAGGTAGCCCACCGAGTAGACGCAGTAGGACATGGAGAGGAAGATGATAGGCCTCTCCGGGTATTTGAAGCGCTGGGGGTCGATGAGGAAGGTGAGCACGGTGAAGGCGCTGGAGACGAAGCACAGGATGGACCAGACGGCGATCCACACCAGGGAGAAGCGCTTGTCCCCCTGGCTCCAGTACACGTCCACTTTGGGGTGACACTTGGGGGCGCACGACTCGCTTTTCTCCACGTGGTGGAACTTCCCGGGGTTGCCGCACTTGGGCTTGACGTCCGGGTCCTGCCCGCTCAGCGGAGGTTGCAGCCTGAAGTCCGGCGGCCGGGTGTGGGACACCTTGGGGGGCTCGTCCGAGCCGTTGTTGGGCGCCTCCATGCACAGGTTGTTGGGGTCGTTTTTGGTGGGCAGCCGGGCGCAGTCCAGGGAGTCGGGCCAGGGGAAGTTGAACTGCTCCAAAATGGGCAAGCACTTCGATTTCACCTGCTCGCACATGACCCTGCATGCCGGGATGGGGTTGGACACCTGCTCGGTGCACATGGGGGCGTAGAGGGAACAAAGGAAGAACTTCAGGTGGCCGTGGCATCCGAACTGGATCAGCGTGGCGAACTCTTGCAGCTTCATGGCGGCTTCTTTTTGGCTGTCGTGGCCCATCAAGTTGGGCATGCGAGTCATGTTGTAGCCGATGTCCTTGCACAGGGGGATGCTGACGTGGTGACATTTGCCCTCTCCCGGCCAGTCCGGGTCCATGGAGCTGATGGCCCAGCCTTCACCGCCGCACAGCAGCACCACCAGTAGCACGACACTTGAACACATCCTTGCTTCTTTACTTAAAAAAAAAAGTGATGATGGTTCAACTTACAGACCTCCACACTTTTACTAATCCCACAGTTTTGCACGGAGAGTGCATTCCGGTGCATGCTTACAAGAGTTGCACAAAAATAAATCCAAAATGGTAAATTCCACATCAAATGAGTCGTCATGCGGCGTCTCCTCTCACTCCATGTTGCAGCGTCCCGGTGCAAGAAGTTGGAGGAATTGCTCCCTCACTATTTAAAAATAAAAAAATAATAAAAAATAAAAAACACGCCTTCACGCTCACTCGCGATCAAATCCCGATCGAGCAATAATAATAATAATAATAATAATAATAATAATAATAATAATAATAATAATAATAATAAATCCACGCCACAACAAGTATTGCGTAATGCTTGCGCTCCTGCAAGGCGAGTTGTTGATGCGTTTGGTGGCAGCGCGCGTCTGAGCTGCTCGCTGCAGCTCCGGTCCTGCATGGTCCAACCTGCCAAAAGATCCGCCTTCAAAGACACCTACTTAGCATAAGAAAGATGACACTGACACGCCGATTATTTTCTAATCGTGCGGAACAGCTTGTTCATTGCTGCATTCTCAAGGCGCCCCCCCGCCAAAAGCCCGCAACTTCCCTCGCAGCACACATACAGTTTAAATGTGTTTTTTTATTTTTTATTGCACAATATGAATCGCACCAAACTTCTCCTGGGAATATGTTTAGATGAGGCAGGGTGCGATTTTGATGGTTTGAAGTTCATTTTGAAGTGGGGTGTTAAACTAATTTTTAGATCCGGGGCCACATGGAGAAAAATCCACTCCCAAGTGGGCCGGACTGGGAAAATCATGGCGCGATAACTTAAAAATAAAGACAACTTCAGATTGTTTTTCTTTGTTTAAAAATAGAACTAGCACATTCTAAAAATGTACAAATCATAATATTTTTTTCTTTTTTTTACACTTACATGTTGCGGTTAATAGTATTCTATCTTTATTTTTTGTGTATGCATCACTGATGAACATGGTTTTGTCCTACCAATTTTGGCGGTTCTTGAACTCGCCATAGTGTGGACTGTGACGCAACAGTTTGTTTACATGTAAGATGTTCCACTCCTTTGTTTAATTTTGTCCACCAAAAGTTTTAAGCTGTGCGTGAATGCACAAAGCTGCACATTTTTTTTTAGGTTTTTTGACTTGTACATTGGTCAGTGCATGACTGCAAGCTAATCAATGCTATCATGCTATTTAGGCTAGCTGTATGTACATATTGCATCATTATGCCTCATTTGTAGCTATATTTGAGCTCATTTAATATCCTTTACTTTTTTGCGGGACGGCATGGCTGATGAGAGTATTTGGTGAAGATCGTTTTGTCCTACCAATTTTGGCGGTTCTTGAACTCGCCATAGTGTGGACAGTGACGCAACATTTTATTTACATGTAAGATGTTCCACTCCTTTGTTTAATTTTGTCCACCAAAAGTTTTAAGCTGTGCGTGAATGCACAAAGCTGCACTTTTTTTTAGGTTTTTTGACTTGTATATTGGTCAGTGCATGACTGCAAGCTAATCAATGCTATCATGCTATTTAGGCTAGCTGTATGTACATATTGCATCATTATGCCTCATTTGTAGCTATATATGAGCTCATTTAATATCCTTTACTTTTTGGGGGGATGATGAGAGTCTTTGGTGAACATCGTTTTGTCCTACTAATTTTGGCCGTTCTTGAACTCGCCATAGTGTGGACTGTGACGCAACAGTTTGTTTACATGTAAGATGTTCCACTCCTTTGTTTAATTTTGTCCACCAAAAGTTTTAAGCTGTGCGTGAATGCACAAAGCTGCACATTTTTTTTATGTTTTTTGACTTGTATATTGGTCAGTGCATGACTGCAAGCTAATCAATGCTATCATGCTATTTAGGCTAGCTGTATGTACATATTGCATCATTATGCCTCATTTGTAGCTATATATGAGCTCATTTAATATCCTTTACTTTTTTGGGGGATGATGAGAGTCTTTGGTGAACATCGTTTTGTCCTACTGATTTTGGCGGTTCTTGAACTCGCCATAGTGTGGACTGTGACGCAACAGTTTGTTTACATGTAAAATGTTCCACTCCTTTGTTTAATTTTGTCCACCAAAAGTTTTAAGCTGTGCGTGAATGCACAAAGCTGCGCTTTGTTGATGTCATTGACTTGTATATTGGTCAGTGCATGACTGCAAAGTAATCAATGCTAACATGCTATTTAGGCTAGCTGTATGTACATATTGCATCATTATGCCTCATTTGTAGCTATATTTGAGCTAATTTAATATCCTTTACTTTTTTGGGGGACGGTGTGGCTGTTGAGAGTCTTTAGTGAACATCGTTTTGTCCTACTAATTTTGGCGGTTCTTGAACTCGCCATAGTGCGGACTGTGATGCAACAGTTTGTCTACGTGTAAGATGTTCCACTCCTTTGTCTCATTTTGTCCACCAAACGTTTTATGCTGTGCGTGAATGCATAAAGGTGCGCTTTTTTTAGGTTTTTGACTTGTATATTGGTCAGTGCATGACTTCAAACTAATCAATGCTAACATGCTATTTAGGCTAGCTGTATGTACATATTGCATCATTATGCCTCATTTGTAGCTATATTTGAGCTCATTTAATATTCTTTACTTTTTTGAGGGAAAGCGTGGCTGATGAGAGTCTTTGGTGAACATCGTTTTGTCCTACTAATTTTGGCGGTTCTTGAACTCGCCATAGTGTGGGCTGTGACGCAACAGTTTGTTTACGTGTAAGATGTTCCACTCATTTGTCTCATTTTGTCCACCAAAAGTTTTATGCTGTGCGTGAATGCACAAAGATGCGCTTTGTTGATGTTATTGACTTGTATATTGGTCAGTGCATGACTGCAAAGTAATCAATGCTAACATGCTATTAATGCTAGCTGTATGTACATATTGCATCATTATGCCTAATTTGTAGCTATGAATTTCCAGAAGTCATCTCTTCTGAGTAGCCTCTGATTTACTAATGTTTTCTAGTGTTGTAAAAATGTGTAGAATAAATATACAATTTCAACATTTCTGTCAACGAAGATTTGCTTCAGCCTGCGACACATAGTCATTTTGATAGTAGGCTGATATAGCTAATATAGACACTTATACAATGTGTTGCCTTCATTATAAGACTTATATTCGGCTTTTCATTTTTTGCGGCCTCAGACAGATGAGTTTTTTGTATTTTTTGGTCCAATATGGCTCTTTCAACGTTTCGGGTTGCCGACCCCTGGCCTAAGTATTAATTAAAAACAAGGCCGAGGTTTTATTTAACAGCCATATTTATTATTTTGGCCATTGTAACATTACACACACTTTAAACAGTAACACTGTGTTCAAAATATAGGAAAATAAAACACTGTACTTTAATCAAGTGATTCTTTGGACACAGTGTGAAAATCACTGCTATAGGAGATGAAAAAAACAAAACATCTTAACATTTATGCCATTGTTTTTTTTTTATATAACTTACACATCCCCACTTTGACGCTCCTGATATTATATAATACCATACCATACCATACCATACCATACCATACCATACCAACTTTATTTATAAAGCCCTTTAAAAACAAGCACAGTTGAAGAACAAAGGGCGGTACACCACAAAGAAATAGAGGCAAAGGAAAAACTAAAATATAACATTTAAAATAGAAGTAAAATACACATTGAAAAAGCAAATACAAATTACCCTAAGAACATGCAACTAATGCACAAGTACCTAATGTTGTGGCTTTTAGTGTAAGTTTTTGTACATTTAGGAAATTTCCCCACATAATTTAGCTGGGTATCCAAAGTCTGGCGTGCACTTTTTTTTTTATTGGCATAGGCCGACTAATTAAATACATTATTTATTGATCGGATATATTATTATATATCACAATGTCGGTTTGCTTTGTCATCATATAACACAACATAGAATATATCAATATTTGTTCCTCAAATAGTTTAGCATATCTAGACCATAGGTTGGTCATTGCATCGATTTTTATTTTGTACAAAATGTATCAAAGTGGTGTTCTGCATCCTGAAATGTTTTTCTGGGTGAAATGTTGGATGGAAAATGACATAAACATTTTGTTTTATTTATTTATTTATTAATTTTTTCTTCAGATATGCTTTACAAGTTGTATTAAGGCACGTCACACAATTCACCATGTCCGATAAAGAGTAGGATTAATCAAAACTTATCTAATTATATCCCTATCCATACATTTTTTAAATTTTTTTAAATTTTTATTTTTTTAATTTTTTTTGTCCTGTCCAGCTTCTCAGGAAAATCACATAGTTGATGTAAATGCCCATATCGACTGTTCAGATTTAATTTACAAAAGAGAAGTGTAGGATACTTCTCTTGTTGCCTTATTTGTATTTGAGTTTATTAAATGTATTTATATTATCATTTGGTGCAGCCGGGCCGGAGTAGGAGGGGATAGAAAGAGAAAAAATCCATGCATTTTCTAAATAAAGAAAAAACATATATGGCTCTTATACAGGGATTCTGATAATAAATATTTTAATATCTCTTATAAGGCACATTTAAAATTAAATAATACATGGATAAATGGTCATGCATAATATACACGTCATATGCATTTAAAGGAGTTCCTACTGCACATATGTCTCTTAGGAATTCTAAAGTAGAGATCTGAAGGGTTATGGCACAGTTTTGCAGAGCTTTAAATCAACTTTGTGCAGTCTTAATCTCCCTAAACAATCCAAGAACTCTAAAGAAAAAAAAAAGGACCCAAAATGCACATAGTATAAATTTAAAATGACGGGTTCAAAATGGGACAATTTTTATGAATTAACAAAAAAAAGGAGCTTCTTTAAAATGTAGTTGTTATAGGGTCAGTTTGATGTGGCTAATTCTTTTACAACTAAGTAACACCTTCCAGTAATTTCCTGTCTTTGTCAATAAAGGAAGTAAGACAACAATAGACACAAATGACGTGTTTGTTTTTATTCTCTCGACCTGAAGGGCAAACATTGTTCTATTGTGGAATCCAGACATCTAAAAGTTATCAGTAAATCCGTTTCTGAATTAATCACCATTAACCAAAAAAAATAAACATTTTGTCCTACTGATATTTGAGACCAATGAAAGCTATTATGCGTAAGTATTTTTTTAAAGGATGCTATAAGAATGATGGAGATTGCTCTAGTCCAGGGGTCGGCAACCTTTACCATTCAAAGAGCCATTTTGACCAGTTTCACAAATTAAAGAAAACAATGGGAGCCACAAAATTCTTTTGAAATTTAAAATGAAATAACACTGCATACAAAGTTTTTTTTCTTGCTTTGTGCTATGTATAAACCAAGGGTCTCAGACACGCGGCCCATACCTTAATATGAAAATTGAATGTTAGTGCGGCCTGTGGGTTTTATATGAATGGCGCTTGACAGCGTCATACTTGTCAACCCTCCAACGATTTTTCCGGCAGACTATGATTGTCAAGGCAACTGTTCTCACGAACTTGCCGTGATGGTACAGCATTTAGCGCCCACTAAAATCAGCGTGCTGGCCCAGCCACACGTTGTATGGGGCTTCTGCTTGCACACGTAAGTGACAGCAAGGCATACTTGGTCAACAACCACACAGGTTACACTGACGGTGGCTGTATAAAAAACTTTAACACTCTTACTTACAATGCGCCACACTGTGAACCCACATCAAACAAGAATGACAAACACATTTCGGGAGAACAGCCGCACCGTAACACAACATAAACACACCAGAACAAATACCCAGAATCCCATGCAGCCCTAACTCTTCACCTCATCCACGCACAGAGGGGGGGGGGGGTTGATGTGTGAGGGAGCAGGGTTGGGGTGGGGGTGGGGTTTGGTGGTAGCAGGGGTGTATAATGTAGCCCGGAAGAGTCAGGGCTGCATGGGATTCTGGGTATTTGTTCTGTTGTGTCTATGTTGTGTTAAGTGTGATGGCAGCGGTTTGCAGACGCTCTTGGAAGTGTAGAGCGATTTGGCAAAAATACCCGTCAATTCTGTCTATTTCATGGCTGGCTCACAGCGTGGACACTTCGTGATCAGATACGACCGACAGACGATTCTGGATGTGGATAGATCGGGCCGTTATAGGCTGAAAGATGCGGGTACTTTCGACCTCCTCGCTAGCATGGGGATTCTTTGCTGGCTACATCCAGCGGCCTCCAAAGCAGCGGAGTTAAGTACCAGCGTGGACCGTCAACGGAAGACACGTAAGCGGTGTGAGCGGAAGCAGAAGCGGGGATGCCGAGCGGGGCTAACAACAAAGCGAAAGGCTAATCCTCAAAGAAGCGCTAGTCCGGGTGAGAAGTTAGTTAAAATAGAACTAGCCAGCGCCAGGCTGGATAATACCTGCACACATAGCAAAACTATTTTAGAACAATACACAACTCAAAAAATGTTTTTTCTGTGTCAGAAGTAGACATGCACTCTACTGAGGTGGCAAGTTATGATGCGTTCGGTTTATCACAACATCAAGCAAACAATCGGAAAATTCCCGTCATATCAATTCCTAGATATGGTCGTAATTATTTAAATTGCACTACACATAATAAACACAACATTATTAATATTGCTACTACGGATAATTTCAACAAAAACTCCTCAAAACAGCCCACTACCTATAATATGGGCTTCTTAAACATAAGATCATTATCTTCCAAAACGTTATTAGTTAATGAGGTCATTAGAGACAATAATCTTGACGTTATTGGTCTCGCCGAGACCTGGCTCAAACCAGACGATTTCTTTGCGCTGGGTGAGGCGTCTCCTCCTGGCTATGCGGGAGCGCATATTGCCCGTCCCATTAAAAGGGGTGGGGGAGTTGCACTCATCCACAATAAAAACTTTAATCTTACCCCGAACCTAAATAATAAATATAACTCGTTTGAGATGCTTACTATGAGGTTTGTCACACCGCTGCCTCTCCACCTGGCTGTTATCTACCGCCCCCCAGGACCCAATTCGGAATTCATCAGTGAATTTTCAGAGTTCGTTGCTGATTTAGTGACGCACGCCGACAATATAATCATAATGGGGGACTTTAATATCCATATGAATACCCCATCGGACCCTCAGTGCATGGCGCTCCAGACTATAATTGATAGCTGTGGTCTTACACAAATAATAAATGAACCTACGCATCGCAACGGAAATACGATAGATCTAGTGCTAGTCAGGGGTGTCACCACCTCCAAAGTTACGATACTCCCGTATACTAAAGTAATGTCCGATCATTACCTTATAAAATTCGAAGTTCTGACTCATTGTCAACAAACTAATAATAATAACTACTATAGCAGCCGCAACATTAATGCTGCCACAACGATGACTCTTGCTGGCCTACTGCCTTCGGTAATGGCACCATTCCCAAACTATGTCGGCTCTATTGATAACCTCACTAACAACTTTAACGACGCCCTGCGCGACACCATTGATAGTATAGCACCGCTAAAGCTTAAAAGAGCCCCTAAAAGGCGCACCCCATGGTTTACAGAAGAAACTAGAGCCCATAAATTATCATGTAGAAAGCTGGAACGCAAATGGCGCGCTACTAAACTTGAGGTTTTCCATCAAGCATGGAGTGATAGTTTAACAACTTATAAACACATGCTTACCCTAGCTAAAGCTAAATATTACTCAAATCTCATCCACCTCAACAAAAATGATCCGAATTTTTTGTTTAGTACAGTAGCATCGCTAACCCAACAAGGGACTCCTCCCAGTAGCTCCACCCACTCAGCAGATGATTTTATGAATTTCTTTAATAAGAAAATTTAACTCATTAGAAAGGAGATTAAAGACAATGCATCGCAGCTACAACTGGGTTCTATTAACACAGATACGACTGTATCTACGAAGGATACCGCCCTCCAAAATAGTTTCTCTCTCTTTGATGAAATAACATTAGAGGAATTGTTAAGATGTGTCAATGGGACAAAACAAACAACATGTTTACTTGACCCATTTCCTGGGAAATTTATTAAGGAGCTTTTTGTATTATTAGGTCCATCAGTGCTAAATATTATAAACTTATCACTTTCCTCTGGCACTGTTCCACTAGCATTCAAAAAAGCGGTTATTCATCCTTTGCTCAAAAGACCTAACCTTGATCCTGACCTCATGGTAAACTACCGGCCGGTGTCCCACCTTCCGTTTATCTCGAAAATCCTCGAAAAAATTGTCGCACAGCAGCTAAATGAACACTTGGTGTCTAACAATCTCTGTGAACCTTTTCAATCCGGTTTCAGGGCAAATCACTCTACGGAGACAGCCCTCGCAAAAATGACTAATGATCTACTGCTAACGATGGATTCTGATGCGTCATCTATGTTGCTGCTTCTTGATCTTAGCGCTGCTTTCGATACCGTCGATCATAATATTTTATTAGAGCGTATCAAAACACGTATTGGTATGTCAGACTTAGCCTTGTCGTGGTTTAACTCCTATCTTACTGACAGGATGCAATGCGTCTCCCATAACAATGTGACCTCGGACTATGTTAAGGTAACGTGCGGAGTCCCCCAAGGTTCGGTTCTTGGCCCTGCACTCTTTAGTATTTACATGCTGCCGCTAGGCGACATCATACGCAAATACGGTGTTAGCTTTCATTGCTATGCTGATGACACCCAACTCTACATGCCCCTAAAGCTGACCAACACGCCGGATTGTAGTCAGCTGGAGGCGTGTCTTAATGAAATTAAACAATGGATGTCCGCTAACTTCTTGCAACTCAACACTAAGAAAACGGAAATGCTGATTATCGGTCCTGCTAAACACCGACATTTATTTGATAATACCACCTTAACATTTGACAACCAAACAATTACACAAAGCGACTCAGTAAAGAATCTGGGTATTATCTTCGACCCAACTCTCTCCTTTGAGTCACACATTAAGAGTGTTACTAAAACGGCCTTCTTTCATCTCCGTAATATCGCTAAAATTCGTTCCATTTTGTCCACTAGCGACGCTGAGATCATTATTCATGCGTTCGTTACGTCTCGTCTCGATTACTGTAACGTATTATTTTCGGGTCTCCCTATGTCTAGCATTAAAAGATTACAGTTGGTACAAAATGCGGCTGCTAGACTTTTGACAAGAACAAGAAAGTTTGATCATATTACGCCTATACTGGCTCACCTGCACTGGCTTCCTGTGCACTTAAGATGCGACTTTAAGGTTTTACTACTTACGTATAAAATACTACACGGTCTAGCTCCAGCCTATCTTACCGATTGTATTGTACCATATGTCCCGGCAAGAAATCTGCGTTCAAAGAACTCCGGCTTATTAGTGATTCCCAGAGCCCAAAAAAAGTCTGCGGGCTGTAGAGCGTTTTCTATTCGGGCTCCAGCACTATGGAATGCCCTCCCGGTAACAATTAGAGATGCTACCTCAGTAGAAACATTTAAGTCCCATCTCAAAACTCATTTGTATACTCTAGCCTTTGAATAGCCCCCCTTTTTTTAGACCAGTTGATCTGCCGTTTCTTTTCTTTTCTCCTCTGCTCCCCCCTATCCCTTGTGGAGGGGAAGACACACAGATCCGGTGGCCATGGATGGGGTGCTGGCTGTCCGGGGTCGGGACCCGGGGTGGACCGCTCGCCTGTATATTGGTTGGGAACATCTCTGCGCTGCTGACCCGTCTCCGCTCGGGATGGTTTCCTGCTGACCCCACTGTGGACTGGACTCTTACTGTTATGCTGGATCCACTATGGACTGGACTCTCACAATATTATGTTAGACCCACTCGACATCCATTGCATTCGGTCTCCCTAGAGGGGGGGGGGTTACCCACATATGCGGTCCTCTCCAAGGTTTCTCATAGTCATTCACATCGACGTCCCACTGGGGTGAGTTTTTCCTTGCCCTTATGTGGGCTATACCGAGGATGTCGTTGTGGCTTGTGCAGCCCTTTGAGACACTTGTGATTTAGGGCTATATAAATAAACATTGATTGATTGATTGATTGATGTTCTCCCGGAATGTGTTTGTCATTCTTGTTTGGTTTTGGTTCAAAGTGTGGCACATTATTAGTAAGAGTGTTAAAGTTGTTTTAAATGGCCACCGTCAGTGTAACCTGTGTGGCTGTTGACCAAGTATGCATTGAATCATTTTGTGATTGTGCCTTTAATTTGTTAATCATGATTATGATCAAAGATTTTAGGCAAACCAAAAAAGTATTTCTATCAACAAATATATTTCGAAAAATTTGCTGTCACTTACGTGTGCAAGCAGAAGATGAATATAACAAGAGGCTGGGTTGGCACGCTGTTTATACAGATTGTTTATACAGATTGTAGAGGGAGCTAAATGCTGTACCATCATGGCACGCCCTTATTATTAATGTAAGGGTGAAAATCGGAGAATATTAATCGCGGGAGTTTTCTGCAAGAGGCACTGAAATCCGGGCGGGGGGGGGGTCGGCAAGTATGCGGCTGAGCCGCATCAGACTGATCAAAGAGCCGCATGCGGCTCCGGAGTCGCGGGTTGCCGACCCCTGCTCTAGTCAGACAATACAATAAATCACGAGTTAAAATATATTTAGCCTCAACTATTTTTAAGTTTGTCAGTGTGACTGCGGTATGTACAAAATGACAGAGTTCATGGACTTAAACGTGGAATGTAATTATGGTTGAAAAGAGAAATTTCTGGATTTGTGTGAACTGTGAGAGAGTGGCTCCCGAGATGTGACTTCTTATTATAAGCTACATTACAATATTACAAACAAGATGCTGCAGCACACTTCTTCACCACTAAAAAAAACCCAAAAAAAACACAATAACAAATATGCAATTGTACCTTGGTTTCTGTAGCCCTGCTTTTTCGTACAAACCCTGTTTCCATATGAGTTGGGAAATTGTGTTAGATGTAAATATAAACGGAATACAATGATTTGCAAATCCTTTTCAACCCATATTCAATTGAATATGCTACAAAGACAACATATTTGATGTTCAAACTGATAAAAAATTTTTTTTGCTGCAAATAATCATTAACTTTAGAATTTGATGCCAGCAACACGTGACAAAGAAGTTGGGAAAGGTGGCAATAAATACTGATAAAGTTGAGGAATGCTCATCAAACACTTATTTGGAACATCCCACAGGTGAACAGGCTAATTGGGAACAGGTGGGTGCCATGATTGGGTATGAAAGCAGCTTCCGTGAAATGCTCAGTCATTCACAAACAAGGATGGTGCGAGGGTTTACGACTTTGTGAACAAATGCGTGAGCAAATTGTCGAACAGTTTAAGAACAACATTTCTCAACAAGCAATTGCAAGGAATTTAGGGAATTCACCATCTAAGGTCCGTAATTTCATCAAAAGGTTCAGAAAATCTGTAGAAATCACTCCAAGTAAGCGATTATATTATGGACCTTCGATCCCTCAGGCGGTACTACATCAAAAAAAGACATCAGTGTGTAAAGGATATCACCACATGGGCTCAGGAACACTTCAGAAAGTTACAAGTTAAAGTACCAATGATTGTCACACACACTAGGTGTGGTGAAATGTGTCCTCTGCATTTGACCCATTCCCTTGTTCACCCCCTGGGAGGTGAGGGGAGCAGTGGGCTGCAGCGGTGCCGCGCCCGGGAATGATTTTTGGTGATTTAACCCCCAATTCCAACCCTTGATGCTGAGTGCCAAGCAGGGAGGTAATGGGTCCCATTTTTATAGTCTTTGGTATGACTCGGCCGGGGTTTGAACTCACAACCTACCGATCTCAGGGTGGACACTCTAACCATTAGGCCACTGAGAAGGTAACTGTCAGTAACTACAGTTTGTCGCTACATCTGTAAGTGCAAGTTAAAACTTTATTATGCAAAGCCATTTATCAACAACACCCAGAAACGCCGCCGGCTTCGCTGGGCCCAAGCTCATCTAAGATGGACTGATGCAAAGTGTAAAAGTGGTCTGTGGTCTGAACTTAAGCTGGACATCAAGCAAGAATGGGAAAGAATTCCACCTGAAAAGCTTCAAAAATTGGTCTGCGGTCCTCTCCAAGGTTTCTCATAGTCATTCACATTGACATCCCACTGGGTTGTGAGTTTTTCCTTGCCCTTATGTGGGCTTTGAACCGAGGATGTCGTTGTGGCTTGTGCAGCCCTTTGAGACACTTGTGATTTAGGGCTATATAAATAAACATTGATTGATTGATTGATTGATTGAATCAGCTTCGCACTGTGGATAGACGACCTGTTTGTTTCAAATTGTTCTAAAATTGGAGCCTCTGTTCTGGCAAGACACACACCCTCCTGTCCTGGAATTCATGCAACTCCTGCATGTGTGTAACAAGGAATCAGAAAATGTAATCGTGTCTCCCTGAGCGTGCATACCCTTTCATGTGAGTACAAATCTTTGGTCATGTAGCCACAGCTGCAATAAATGTTTGCTCGGATCAGTTAAAAAAAAAGCAAATATCAGGCCTGATCCAATTTCAAAGTCCGGATTGGGACGTCTCTAGTAAAAATTATGTTCATTCATCCATTTCATCCCTTATTAACAGTCATGGTCAAAAGTTGACATACGCTTGTAAAGAACATAACGTCATGGCTGTCTTGAGTTTCCAATCATTTCTACAACTCTTTATTTTTTTGTGATAGAGTGATTAGAGCACATATTTGTTGGTCACAAAAAACATTCATGAAGTTTGGTTCTTTTATGAATTTAATATGGGTGTACTGAAAATGTGACCAAATCTGCTGGGCAGTGGCATAAAACACGTCTTTCTGTGGCAGCATCAGAGAAAGTTGTACTTGTACACAAATTACACTGCGAAAACTGAAATCTAAGTAAGATTAAATATCTCAAATAAGGGTGATATTTGCTTATTTTCTGTCTGATAAGATCATTCTTCTCACTAAGCAGATTTTATGTTAGAGTGTTTTACTTGTTTTAAGTGTTTTGGTCCTCAATGATCTCAGTAAGATATTACAGCTTGTTGCTGAGCTTTGATGACCTATATTGAGTAAAACATGCTTGAAACTAGAATATCCACTGATGCAAAGCTGTGTCATCAACACTCACAAGTATAAAACTACTTTTTTTAAAGTAATCATTTCTTATTTCAAGCATGGAAAAAAAAAATCATGACTTTGACACAATTGTGTCTCATATTAAAAACAGATGACAGCCAAATGGACTTTGCTGTTTTATTTTCAATGAAACAAGAGAAAACACGTACTCATATGCAGGGACGTGCACATGATTATAGAGGGGCAGGGGCTCAAAGTCAGACAAGGGCAGGACATTTTTTTTTGGTCCTTTACACAATATGGAAATTAATGTAAAATTAAATTTGCTAATAGGAAGCTAACTACTTAGCTGTGTGTCCTTTGTAGGTAAAAGTGATTGTTATTTCTTTTGTGTCAACAAATTATTGTCATGAGTTAATTCACATTATCATAGGCTTGGAAGACATGAAAAGCAACAAAACACTGGTTTATTATTAGGCTATTTATTGTTAAAGATAAGCACTTTAATATTGAACATTGAACAGTGCAACATGAACTTTGAAAAAAAATACAAAAATAAATACCCAAATGGAAAAAACTTCAATGTGAAAATCTGTCCTTCTTCCCTTAACTTGATGAAAACACCATCAAGTTGTAACTTATGGTCTTTCTCACTTAATGCTCAGACTAAACAACTGAAACGCAATACAGGCCCAAAAATATGGACCAGGGGCCAGTAGAGGGCTGTAGGATGGAGGCCACCCATACCCAAATATGCTCCTCAATGTAAATTCAGGGCTTCCATGGTGCTAGCACTTGGTTTTAGCCATGCATTAAGAGGTCTGCTACCCTTAGCTGCTTCCTGGCGCTCCTTCTCCTTCCTTTTCTGTATCCTTTCTTTTTTTGGCATTGTGCTGCAGGCATAATCAACATGAATCAAGTTTAAATACAGATGGTAATATTCCTAACAGATAACCTACATCTTATATCCCCAGAATGCTGAAATTATTATTATTATTAATAATAATAAAAACAATAATAATAACTATTATTATTATTATCATTATTATTCTTATTATTATTGTTATTATTATCATTATTATTATTATTTTGTTAACACACACAGTAATAGCAAAGTCACAATAAACTTTATATCTAAACCTCTACTGTGAGAGAAATGTGATCCGCCGTAAACACAGTGCATTTTATTTTGAAAATGAACCCGGTGTTTTATTATGTATTTGGTACACTACTTCCTGTCCCGCACGATCCGCTCTGCTCTGTGCGAAATTGATGTGCCGTGCTCAATTGATGTGCCGTGCTCCGACGTCCGGCAAAAACAGAAACTGACACATTGAATAATAGAATAATACAGCGTTTTTCTGAAATATTTCCCATATAAGATGCTGAATAAGTGGACGGCGACTAGACCATAACTCACAGGTTCAAGTTGCTCCACTGTCACGTCTCCTGTCACTCACTCGCCCTCTCTCTCTCTCTCTCTGGCGGAAGCGGCAGGCTCAAACAACCCGGTATTACAAGAAAACGTGGAGTTTTTGTACCGCTGTTTTTTTTTTTACATCCCTGACAGGAATTTATTAATGTTATTTAAAGAAATTAAAAAAAACACACACACACACACACAGGCAGAGGGCACTTTTTAAGACGAGGCAAAAAAGGGCAGGGGCTCAAGCACCCATAGGGCCCTATGTGTGCACGTGCCTGCTCATATGGTAGTACAGTGGTTATTAGTTGTCAGGACTTGGACTATGGCGTGGTTTGTTCTCCCGTGGTGCAAATGAACATTTGGACCAGACATGGCGTGAAGGTGAAGACATAATTAATTTTACTATAACAAAAAGAACAAACTAAAGGCGCGCACAAGGCGGAAGTACAAACTTGACAAATGAAACCAATACTTGCACGTGGGCAAAAAACTAAGGACATGAACAAAAGTCGCTAACTGTGGCATGAATAAAAAAAAAACTTACTTGGACAGGGCATGAAGTACGCAGAGGTAAACAGAGTGTGACAGGGGTATGTATCAGGGATGTCGCCAGGAAGACAAACTGAAAACAATTAACTTAAATACTACAGACATGATTAACGAAAACAGGTGCGTGACTCAAAACGTGAAACAGGTGCGTGACGTGACAGGTGAAAACTAATGGGTTGCTATGGTGACAAACAAGAGTGCACAATGAGTCCAAACGTGGAACAGGTGAAACTAATGGGTAACCATGGAAACAAGACAAGGGAGTGAAAAGCCAGAAACTAAAGAGTCCAATAACTAAACAAAACAAAACATGACATGACTAAAACAAAACATGATTACACAGACATGACATTAGTGAGAATATACTTATTTTAAGGTATTTTTGGGTTCATTGAGGTTAGCTAATTTGACTTGTTTTGGAAAGTCTCGACAAGCCACATTTTCTTGTTCTATTGGCAGATAATTTTGCTTAGTTCAAATAAAATACCCCTCATTTTTGTATTTTTTTCCCCTTGTTTTTGAACACTGACTTTTTGCAGTGTACAGTGAGTTCAAGGATCGCCAAAATTAGTAGGACAAAACGGCGCTCGCCAAATACTCGCATCAGTGAAGCATGTTTAACATAAACAGTGGGCTTGCTAACAATTAGGAAGGTTTGTGTCATGTTTGTCCTCCTAAAGAAACCATATTAAAACAAAAAATATATTTTTACCTAAAAAGTCGCATGTGGCTCTAGAGCCGCGGGTTGCAGACCCCCGGGGTAAGGCTTTAGCACCCTGCGACCAACAGTACAAGTGTTGATTTGTAGAATTAAATAATTGCTGGCTTTTATTGGCCCAATAACACAAAATAATTCCTATAGTAACATCAGTCCCAATTCTTACAATTGTTAGAAATTAAACAGTCCGTATCGTTGCTTTGACCATCTCCATTAAGAGGTGCTTTTTTTTGTCAGTCGGCTTGTGCAGGACCAGCCTGGCGTGTCACATGAACACGCCTTGTGCTTTGTGTGTGTGTGTGTTTATGAGAGATCCTCCAGACCTTGTAAAAAAAGTTTGCAACCTAAAGATTTATCCTCTGGTCTTCGTCGGCTATGAAATCCTCATCACATGGAGCAGCAAACGCCTTAAGTGCATTTTTATAAGAATACCTCAAGTGCTTAAAGAGGCATCTCAGCAATGTGTGTGCGCTCATTGAGAAACCTGGCACCAGTGTGCCTGGATGGTTGAAGCACGGTGTGTCTTAATGCTTGCATTTCAGCTGTTGAGGGACTCAGAATGAACATGTGGTCATTGTACACAACATAATACTCGCTCCTATGCAGAGCGGAACATGTGCCGCACAGACCTCTCTCATCCAGCTGTTGGTGCTTTAAGAGGGTCGGTCTCAACTTGAGTTACGGCGGTCACCACATGCAGAATCTAATAAGATGCAAGACAAGAATTGGAAAAAATAGTAATTACACTGCCAGAGAGGTTTTCATTAAAGGCCTACTGAAATGCGATTTTCTTATTTAAACGGGGATAGCAGGTCCATTCTATGTGTCATACTTGATCATTTTGCGATATTGCCATATTTTTGCTGAAAGGATTTAGTAGAGAACATTGACGATAAAGCTCTCAACTTTTGGTCGCTGATAAAAAAGCCTTGCCTGTACCGGAAGTAGCAGACGAGTAGCGTGACGTCACAGGTTGTGGAGCTCCTCACATCTGCACATTGTTTACAATCATGGCCACCAGCAGCGAGAGCGATTCGGACCGAGAAAGCGACTATTTCCCCATTAATTTGAGCGAGGATGAAAGATTCGTGGATGAGGAAAGTGAGAGTGAAGGACTAGAGGGCAGTGGGAGCGATTCAGATAGGGAAGATGCTGTGGGACCTGATATTCAGCTGGGAATGACTAAAACAGTAAATAAACACAAGACATATATATACTCTATTAGTCACAACACAACCAGGCTTATATTTAATATGCCACAAATTAATCCCGCATAACAAACACCTCCCCAAAGTTCATACAGCACATATATTTCCCCAAAGTCCCCAAAGTTACGTACGTGACATGCACATAGCGGCACGCACGTACGGGCAAGCGATCAAATGTTTGGAAGCCGCAGCTGCATGCGTACTCACGGTACGGCGTCTGCGTATCCAACTCAAAGTCCTCCTGGTAAGAGTCTCTGTTGTCCCAGTTCTCCACAGGCCAATGGTAAAGCTTGACTGTCATCTTCCGGGAATGTAAACAATGAAACACCGGCTGTGTTTGTGTTGCTGAAGCCGACCGCAATACACCGCTTCCCACCTACAGCTTTCTTCTTTGCTGTCTACATTGTTCATTGAACAAATTGCAAAAGAATCACCAACACAGATGTCCAGAATACTGTGGAATTTTACGATGAAAGCAGACGACTTAATAGCTGGCCACCATGCTGTCCCAAAATTTCCTCTACAATCCGTGACGTCACGGGCAGGCGTCATCATACCGAGACGTTTTCAGCAGGATATTTCGGCGCAAAATTTAAAATTGCACTTTAGTAAGCATGTGTTGCAATGTTAAGATTTCATCATTGATATATAAACTATCAGACTGCGTGGTCGGTAGTAGTGGGTTTCAGTAGGCCTTTAAGGCCCCTTCTACACTAAACTGGATAAGGTTATCCAGGGTAAATCCAACCTAACCATATCCTTGTACACACACACAATGGTCGTTTAAGACCCCCTCCCGCCCCTCCGTCCGCCGGCGCAACGCGACCTAGTACGCATGCGTGGGAAATGCGCACGTCATAGTCACCTCCAGTGTTGCTTTGTGTGCAAGTTCTTAAATTTTACTTATCTGAACAATATCCAGTGTTGTGGTATTTCAATTAACTGGAATCCAGTGTGCTGTGGAGTCCTATTGTAGTGAATCACACCTGAGACATCATAAATTAATCACATCTTTAATGGACACGTGAAAGTAAACAATGTGATAAAGAACATTTTACAATAATCGATCTAGGGATCTAGATATCTGGTCAGGACACTCCTCACTCGTTTGCCTACTTAGTCCATAAGTAGCAAACGTGTACTTCATGTACAAATTCTTATTTTTACACTTTATTTTCCAAATTCCATTGTAAGTTATACTCTTCTGACACCACCAGATGGCAGTATAAGTGTCCACATAAGCGGCCATAAGACCCCAATTCAGTAGTGTACACAATTTTGGAAATAAGAGCTAAAAGGTGCTGTCCACGCATGTGGCCAACTAAGCCTTTAGAGGTACCGTAAGATTTTTGGTTAAAATAATGCCAATAATGCAATTTTTTTGTGGTCCTCTTTATTTAGAAAAGTACTGAAAAGTATTGAAATACATTTTGGTACCGGTACCGGTACTAAAATATTGGTATCGGGACAACGCTACACTCTACTATAATATATGCAAAAAAAACTTTAGTCCGGCAGATTCCGAGCGAGGAACACAAGACAACATTACAAACGTCTTGCAGCTTTTTTTCGAAATGCTAGTTTTTAAACGGTATGAAAGGGCAGCATGTCTATGGAGATGTCAGGATTTGAACCACACTTTTTGTCAGCGCACACTATTTTGTTATGTGTGCGCCTCAGGGACTGGGGACTGTCCGTCACGATTGGTGCAGTGTGACCCCAAGGATGCAGACAGAATGCAGGTAAGAGTATATTTAATTACAGAGAAAGATAAGTGCAGCTAGGAAGTGCACAGGGAAAAAAAATACACATACTCTCAATAGAGCAGCTAAGGTTAAAGGGGAACATTATCACAATTTCAGAATTGTTAAAACCATTAAAAATCAGTTCCCAGTGGCTTATTATATTTTTCGAAGTTTTTTTCAAAATTTTACTCATCACGCAATATCCCTAAAAAAAAGCTTCAAAGTGCCTGATTTTAACCCCCCGTCCATTTTCCTGTGACGTCACATAGTGAAGCCAACACAAACAAACATGGCGGAAAGAACAGCAAGCTATAGCGACATTAGCTCGGATTCAGACTCGGATTTCAGCGGCTTAAGCGATTCAACAGATTACGCATGTATTGAAACGGATGGTTGTAGTGTGGAGGCAGGTAGCGAAAACGAAATTGAAGAAGAAACTGAAGCTATTGAGCCATATCGGTTTGAACCGTATGCAAGCGAAACCGACGAAAACGACACAACAGCCAGCGACACGGGAGAAAGCGAGGACGAATTCGGCGATCGCCTTCTAACCAACGATTGGTATGTGTTTGTTTGGCATTAAAGGAAACTAACAACTATGAACTAGGTTTACAGCATATGAAATACATTTGGCAACAACATGCACTTTGAGAGTGCAGACAGCCCAATTTTCATCAATTAATATATTCTGTAGACATACCCTCATCCGCTCTCTTTTCCTGAAAGCTGATCTGTCCAGTTTTGGAGTTGATGTCAGCAGGCCAGGGAAGCTAGGGTCGATATTCTTCTCTTGATCATCTTCGGGACGGTGTGAGCCAAGACATCCAGGGGGGTTTAGCTCGCTCGTCTGCGGGAACAAACTGCCGCCATTGCTTGCCGTGCTACGGAGGTCCTTTGTCCCTGAATTGCTCACACACTACGGCAGATTCAATGGGGGTCTGGCGGCAGATTTTTTTGACTTTATCGTTGGAAATGCATCTGCTTTGAGTGTCGCAGGATATCCACACATTCTTGCCATCTCTGTCGTAGCATAGCTTTCGTCGGTAAAGTGTGCGGAACAAACGTCCAATTTCTTGCCACTTTCGCATCTTTGGGCCACTGGTGCAACTTGAATCCGTCCCTGTTTGTGTTGTTACACCCTCCGACAACACACCGACGAGGCACAATGTCTCCAAGGTACGGAAAACAGTCAAAAAAACGGAAAATAACAGAGCTGATTTGACCCGGTGTTTGAGAAAATGACGTCATTGCTCCGAGAGCGAATATCAGAAAGGCGTTTAATTCGCCAAAATTCACCCATTTAGAGTTCGGAAATCGGTTAAAAAATATATGGTCTTTTTTCTGCAACATCAAGGTATATATTGACGCTTACATAGGTCTGGTGATAATGTTCCCCTTTAAGCTTACATAGATGACCGTGTACAGGGAACAATGATCAATCCCTGACAGGCAGGGCAGGCATATAAAGGAGCCTGATTGGAAATCAGAAACAGGTGTGTCCCGGTTGCCCATCAAGGACAGGTGTGGTAGCCAACACTCAAGTGGCCAGACAGGGGAAGTGAAACTACAAATTAAGAGTACTGGACAGGAACTTAAACGCCGTACAAACGGGGAAAAAAGTCCAAAACAGTGCACGTCTTTTACCAGTTGGCAATACCGAGCCCGGTGCTTGCTTTTCAAGTTGGCATCCAATATCGTCTTGCTTGATTTTTTTTTGTTGGCATCATTTTCGCGCAAATTCGACAAACTAGCTCCTCATTGTTGCTAGTCTCATCTTGTTCCAGAGGTTTCAAACTGAAATATTCCCATTATTTGGTTTCGTGATCATTTTGTTTCCTATGTTTGCTCTTATGTTCGTCATGGGCTAACGCGGGGGTCAGTAACCCGCGGCTCTCGAGCCGCATGCGGGTCTTTAGTGCCACCCTAGTGGCTCCCTGGAGCATTTTTAAAAAAGGTTTGAAAATGGAAAAAGATGGGGTAAAAAATAATTTTGTCGTTTTAGTATGGTTTTTGTTTGAGGACAAACATGACACAAGCCTTCCCAATTGTTAGAAACTTACTTACTTACCGGATTTTTTGAAATATAAGTCGCACCGGAGTATAAGTCGCACCTGCCGAAAATGCATAATAAAGAAGGAAAAAAACATATATAAGTTGCACTGGAGCCCGGCCAAACTATGAAAAAAAACTGTGACTTATAGTCCGAAAAATACGGTACTTAATCCTGTTCGTCCTTGACGGGACATAAGGCCGTCAGGGACGGAATTGTTAGAAAGCCCACTGTTTAATATGTTTGTGTGTATGTCTCACCGGGGAACATCGTTTTGTCCTACTAATTTTGGAGGTCCTTGAACTCACCGTAGTGTGTACTGTGATGCAACAGTTTGTTTACATGTAAAATCTTCCACTCCTTCTTTGTCTCATTTTGTCCACCAAAAGTTTTATGCTGTGCGTGAATGCACACAGGTGCGCTTTGTTGATGTTATTGACTTGTTGGAGTGCTAATCAGGCATATTTGGTCAGTGCATGACTGCAAGCTAATCAATGCTAACATGCTATTTAGGCTAGCTGTATGTACATATTGCATCATTATGCCTCACTTGTAGGTATATTTGAGCTCATTTAATATCCTTTACTCGTATCCTCTTTGTATATAATTTAGTTTTGCATGTCTCATGACACATTATCTGCATGTAATATTGGCTGCATTCCTGATAGTTGTTTGTGTGCCATGTTGTTCCAGACCACAGCAAACATTACTTAGCTTGCCAAAGATTGTAATAAATCTATTAAAAGAAGACAGCCTGCCGTTTCCTTTAACTTGGACACACACATCTATACCTTTAAAAGCCAGTCATTTCCAGAAATTATCTGAGTAGCCTCTGATTTATTAATGGTTTCTAATGTTGTAAAAATGTGTAAAATAAATATTACATTTCAACATTTCTGTCAACGTTTTTAAGGTGGGCGGGGTTTGGTGGTAGCAGGGGGTGTATACTGTAGCGTCCCGGAAGAGTTAGGGCTGCAAGGGATTCTGGGTATTTGTTCTGTTGTGTTTATGTTGTGTTACGGTGCGGATGTTCTCCCGAAATGTGTTGGTCATTCTTGCTTGGTGTGGGTTCACAGTGTGGCGCATCTTTGCAACAGTGTTAAAGTTGTTTATACAGCCACCCTCAGTGTGACCTGATCAAGTATGCTTTGCATTCACTTATGTGTGTGTAAAAGCCGCATATATTAAGTGACTGGGCCGGCACGCTGTTTGTATGGAGGAAAAGCGGACGCGACGACAGGTTGTAGAGGACGCTAAAGGCAGTGCCATCACGGCACGCCGTCAATATTGTTGTATGGGTGAAAATCCGGAGAAATTCGGGAGACTGGTTGCCCCGGGAGATTTTCGGGAGGGGCACTGAAATTCGGGAGTCTCCCGGAAAAATCGGGAGGGTTGGCAACGGTAGGTTGTGAGTTCATACCAAAGACTATAAAAATGGGACCCATTACCTCCCTGCTTGGCACTCAGCATCAAGGGTTGGAATTGGGGGTTAAATCACCAAAAAATGATTCCCGGGCGCGGCCACCGCTGCTGCTCACTGCTCCCCTCACCTCCCAGGGGGTGATCAAGGGTGATGGGTCAAAGGCAGAGAATAATTTCGCCACACCTAGTGTGTGTGTGTGACAATCATTTCCACTTTAACTTTACTTTATATTAAAATCCTCTTACCTGATCTTCGCTCTCCTGGTTCCTGCATCTTGGAGTCACTACAACTGCAGCCACGCGAGTTCCTGACAAGTTGTGTCCATTTGAATCCTCATTCATATGTGTTACACATTGTTTTCTGCATGTGAAACTGTAATCATGGTCTGTGACATGTGTTTTGTGTTAATATTTTGGGGTATCTGGATCAAATTAAGTGGATTTACATTATTTCCTCAGAAAAAATTGCTTTTTTTTTTATAATTCGACTCTTCAGTCTGACTTTGTAGAATGGATCACTAAAAACTAAAACCGTATCGGCCGTAGGCAACAGCAGCGTATGTCATACACCGATTAACATCTGTCAAGGACAACAGCTGGCACGCACGCCTTTGTCCTTATTCTCTGCCAGGCTTTTTTTATTATAAGGCCCGGCTGTAGAAGTAGAACAAAACCGAAATGACGGCTTTAATGTGCAAAAACAGTCAGTGATATTAATACGTTCTCAGCGGCAAGGAAGTCCATTTACTTATCATCTGTCTCTCAGGCAAGTGCATGTGGCACATTGCGCAATACTCTCATCAGGGCACTGCCAAGCGCACTAATAAGACTCTTGTTTGTTCTAATGAGTCGTCTTAGTCGTGTCTCTTCCTGCACGACTGTCGCGCTGGTCATGATGCGTTCGCTTTGAAAACATAGCAAGAACCAGCGGGAATCAAGGCAGCCTGTTCAGAGTTTAGCATGCGTGGCATTCACAGCTACAACTGTCACTTTCATCATTTTTTTTACACCCCCCCTCCTATAGACCAGTGTTTTTCAACCTTTTTTGAGCCAAGACACATTTTAGGACTAACACTAGACAAAAGTTTTGGGACACTTCGGACTAACACTAGACACAAGTATTGGGACACTTAGGACTAACACTAGGCAAAAGTATTTGGACACTTATGGACTACAAGTAGACAAAAGTATTGGGACACTTAGGACTAACACTGGACAAAAGTATTGGGACACTTAGGACTAACACTAGGCAAAAGTATTGGGACACTTAGGACTAACACTAGGCAAAAGTATTTGGACACTTATGGACTACAAGTAGACAAAAGTATTGGGACACTTAGGACTAACACTGGACAAAAGTATTGGGACACTTCGGACTAACACTAGGCAAAAGTATTGGGACACTTATGGACTACAAGTAGACAAAAGTATTCGGACACTTAGGACTAACACTAGGCAAAAGTATTGGGACATTTATAGACTACAAGTCAGTGACGTGCAGTCACTAGAGGCAGGTGAGGCCCCGCCTCAACTGCCATCATGGAAAGAAAAAAAATGTAAAAAGAAAAAAAATTAATTAAATTGTTATATGTATCCAGTGATTATACTATACAGTTATTTTCCATTTAACTTCACCAGTTTTAGATTATTTTTATTCAAAATCGCTGAATTTTCACATTTGCCGTTCAAATACTGAGAAGAGACGGTGCGGTGAACAGCAGCCAGTCGAGGCACGTCACTCAGTGCCTCAACATGGACGGACTCGGCTAACTGCTGGTCTGCTGTGCAGTGAGACCGTATTGCTATATGAACTATACTATACATTTCCATAGTTTAGTTAGCTGAGGTATATAATGTACAGTGTATTTTGTCAACAACTGTATGTGTGTAAAGTATTTCTTGTGCTGAGCGATCATAAAACTGCTGCGAAGACGCACTGGCTGAGGCTCGCGTAACCCCGCCTCCTGGTGCTGGTTAAGGCACCTTCGCCGCAGACTGCACCTCCCGACGAGAGCGCCACACCAACCAAAGCCCACACCCAAACCCTCCACGTGCAAGACCGAATCCACCCAAAAAAAGTCACTTAACAAGAAGCCAAAAAGTGCAAAAACAACATTGCTCGCGCCGGAGGAGCCGTGAACGACTGCAAGGACACACCATTAGGTACACCTGCAGACTGCAGCACAGATTTCATATTTCATTCATTCACAACTCCTCCAACACGAACACCACTGTTCCCGCACTTTTAAGTAAAGGTAAGACCACAATAACGTTTTATTTTAATTAAATGTGCTTTTTTGTGTGCTACAGTTTGTATGTGTAAAGCCAAAGTTAAGTTAAAGCAGGGGCGTCACTAGCTTTTAAGGACAGAATCAGAATCAGAATCAGAATCAGCTTTATTGTCATTACGCAAGGTAACGAGATTGAGGCCATTCCATACAGTGCGATGTGTGCATGCTAGAAAAACAATGTGCAAATATATAAAAATTTAAAAAATGTAGAAGTGCAATGAATATGGTGTGAAATGAATATATACATGAAAAAACAAAACAAAAACAGGGTGGTTGGTGGAATGGGTTATTGCACCGAAGAGAAGGCAGTTATGAGGGACAATGGGGCAGTCCGTTCAGGATGGTTATGGCCCTGGGGAAGAAGCTGTTCTTTAGCCTGTTTGTTTTGGTTTTAATGCACCTGTAGCGCTTCCCAGAGGGCAGCAGGTGGAACAGGACAGAGCCAGGGTGGGTGCTGTCCTTGATGATGGCACTGGCTCTGTTGAGGCAGCGGGAGGTGTAGATGTCCGTCAGGGAGGGGAGAGGGCGGCCGATGATCTTCTGAGCCGTCTTGACCACTCTTTGCAGCCTCTCCCTGTATGCTGCAGTGCAGCTGCCGTACCATACCGTAATACAGTAGGTCAGCAGGCTCTCGATGGACGAGCGGTAGAAGGTCAGCAGCAGGTCAGGCTTCAGGTTGTACTTCCCGAGGACTCTAAGGAAGTGTAGCCGCTGCTGAGTCTTCTTGATGATTGATGTGGTGTTGACTGTCCAGGAGAAGTCATTAGATATGTGGACTCCAAGGTACCTGAAGGTGTGGACCCTCTCTACACGCTCGCCGTTGATGTAGAGGGGGGCAGGGTCGGTGCTGCTCCTCCTGAAGTCGACGATGATCTCTCTGGTCTTGCTGGTGTTGAGAGCGAGGTTGTTCTCCGTCAGCTTCAGGACCTCCTCTCTGTAGGCAGCCTCGTCACCCCTGGAGATGAGCCCGACCACTGTGGTATCGTCGGCGAACTTGACGGTAAGGTTGTCACTGTGGGCCGGACTGCAGTCATGGGTGTAAAGGCAGTAGAGGAGGGGGCTCAGCACACAGCCCTGTGGGGAGCCGATGCTCAGCGTGCGGGAGGATGAGAGGTGCGGGCCAAGTCTCACATTCTGGGGTCGGTCCGTTAGGAAGTCCCTTATCCAGGCGTTTGTGAGAGGGGGGAGGCCAAGAGTGTCCAGTTTATTGCAGAGTCTGTCCGGGATTATTGTATTGAAGGCAGAGCTATAGTCCACAGAGAGCATCCGGACGTAGCTCTGCTGCTGCTCCAGGTGGTTCAGAGCAGAGTGGAGAGCAACAGCGATGGCGTCCTCTGTGGACCTGTTTGCCCGGTATGCGAACTGGTGGGGGTCGAAGTCTGGAGGGATATGGTCCTTGATGTGCTGGAGAACAAGTCGCTCGAAGCACTTCATGATTACCGGAGTGAGGGCCACTGGTCGGTAATCATTCAGGCTGGTGATGGGAGACTTCTTTGGCACCGGGATTATTGTAGATGACTTCAGGCAGGATGGGATGACTGCCTGAGCCAGGGAGAGGTTGAAGATCCTGGTGAGGGGGGGAGCACCTTTCCAGGTACTCCGTCTGGTCCGGTAGCCTTCCTGGGGTTCACAGCCAGGAGCACTCGTCTGACACTGTGCTCCTGTACAGTGAGTGGAGTGGCGCCGGAGCCCGGTGGGGGCGGGGGCAGGGCTGGAGCAGATGAGTGTCGCTGGGGGGTTTCGAAACGGGCAAAGAAACAGTTAAGCTCCTCTGCCAGTGTCACACTCTGATCCGCAGTTGTCATATTGCAGCCTCTGAAGTTTGTGATGTCATGAATGCCCCGCCACACCTCCCGTGAGTTTTTGCTGGACAGATGGGACTCTATGCACCTCCTGTGGTCCGCCTTTGCTTTTTTAATCCCTCTCTTCAGGTCGGCTCTAGCAACACTGTACAGTGCCCTGTCCCCTGACCTGAAGGCTGCGTCGCGGGCCCTGAGGAGTGTGCGGACCTGGCTGGTCATCCAGGGTTTCTTGTTGGGGTAAACCCGGATGGTTTTTTCCACAGTCACATTCCCGATGCAGAACTTTATGTAGTCCAGCACCGTTCCTGTGGCTGTCTCCAGCTCCTGTTGTTGGAAGAGGTCCCAGTCTGTGTGTTGGAAGCAGTCCTGAAGTTTGGGGAGTGCATCGTCAGGCCAGGTCATAACAGTCTTTGTGATAGGCCTGGCCTGGCGTCTGATGGGGGTGTAGGTAGGAGAGAGCAGGAGGGAAAGATGGTCTGACTGTCCAAGCTGGGGGAGGGGTGTAGCTCTGTACGCGTGCTTTATGTTGGTATACACGTGGTCCAGGGTGTTCTTGCCCCTTGTAGAACACTTCACGTGCTGGTAGAACTTAGGGAGTACAGTCTTCAGATTGGCCTTATTAAAATCCCCTGCTATGATATGAACACCGTCGGGGTGGGCCCGCTGCTGTTCGTTGACGGTGTTCAGCAGAAGAGAGAGCGCTGTGTTTACTTTGGCGTCCGGTGGAATATACACAGCCGTGATGATAACAACAGACAGCTCTCTCGGGAGAAAAAAAGGCCGACATCTAACAGACATGTACTCCACGTCCGGGCAACAGTGCTGTTCAGTGATTGTCCCGTTGTTGCACCAGTTCTCATGCACGTAGATACAGAGCCCCCCTCCTCTGCTCTTACCGGAGTCCTTAGTTCTGTCCCGGCGGAGCAGAGTGCGTCCGGCTAGCTGCATGCTAGCATCGGGTATTTCCGGGTGAAGCCAGGTTTCGGTGCCCCCAGGAGATGCACAGGATGCGAGCGAATGTTACGCACGAGCACAAAACTTCACAAACGGCTGACAAAGACTTAGAAATTATTCATTGTTATTATTATTATTTAAAAAAAATGCACGGGATGAAATGAAATGCTCCCCGGGACGATGGCTTTTAACCATATATTTTCTTTTTCTTTTAATGTATTTATAAATAAATAAATGATAAATGGGTTATACTTGTATAGCGCTTTTCTACCTTCAAGGTACTCAAAGCGCTTTGACAGTATTTCCACATTCACCCATTCACACACACACATTCACACACTGATGGAGGGAGCTGCCATGTAAGGCGCTAACCAGCAGCCATCAGGAGCAAGGGGTGAAGTGTCTTGCCCAAGGACACAACGGACTTGACTAGGATGGTAGAAGGTGGGGATTGAACCCCAGTAACCAGCAACCCTCCGATTGCTGGCACGGCCACTCTACCAACTTCGCCACGCCGTCCCCATTTATTCATTTTACATTTTATATTAAATGTCTTGGTTTTTCCTCCCTCTGAAAATCCTATTAAATGTTTAACAAGCCATCCTATAATAATAAAACAGCTATTAATGTAACAATACAATAAAACAAATATATTTAATGATGTTTTTTTTTCATTATTTTAACAATAGGCTAATGTATATTACTTTATATAGATTCTACAAGAAACACAAAACTTAAAAAAATAAATGATTTACATGATTCACTCATTGTAAAGGAAGAAAATGTGCTTCGTACAGCTGCAGGACCGCAAGCAAGGTCGCAGAGAAAATGCGGGCTGGAATTTGAGTGATGTGGGCATTTTCTATATGAACAAGTGGAATGGATTGGATACCGACGCACGAAAGGGGCTCTCTACCTTACGCTACGAAGTGAGGGGAAACTGAGTGAATAATAACAGGTTATATGATTATTTATTTAAACTCATATTTGGGCCACTTTATAATGAATATGTCGGCATTTATTTGTAAAAAAAACCAAAAAAACACCAAATTATTTAAGCCCCCCTAAAATAGGCCTAACAACGCCAATGAGTTAAAGTACCAATGATTGTCACACACACTAGGTGTGGTGAAATTTGTCCTCTGCATTTGACCCATCCCCTTGATCACCCCCTGGGATGTGAGGTGAGCAGTGGGCAGCAGCGGCGCCGCGCCCGGGAATAATTATTGGTGATTTAACCCCCAATTCCAACCCTTGATGCTGAGTGCCAAGCAGGGAAGAATGCTGGTATGAGCTTTTAAACATAACCCGTTAACTGCTGCCAATCAAATGGTGAATAAGATACTCTTTAGGGTTCATATGTTTGTAAATCTGACTGTGATGAAGTCAGTGCCTCACCAGTAATGAACCTCACCGCACGTCACTGCTACAAGTAGACAAAAGTATTGGGACACTTAGGACTAACACTAGGCAAAAGTTTTGGGACACTTATGGACTAACACTAGGCAAAGGTATTGGGACACTTATAGACTACAAGTAGACAAAAGTATTGGGACACTTAGGACTAACACTAGGCAAAAGTATTGGGACACTTATAGACTACAAGTAGACAAAAGTATTGGGACACTTAGGACTAACACTAGGCAAAAGTATTGGGACACTTATAGACTACAAGTAGACAAAAGTATTGGGACACTTAGGTCTAACACTAGGCAAAAGTATTGGGACACTTAGGACTAACACTGGACAAAAGTATTGGGACACTTATAGACTACAAGTAGACAAAAGTATTGGGACACTTATAGACTACAAGTAGACAAAAGTATTGGGACACTTAGGACTAACACTAGGCAAAAGTATTGGCACACTTATAGACTACATGTAGACAACAGTATTGGGACACTTAGGACTAACACTAGGCAAAGTATTGGGACACTTATGGACTACAAGTAGACAAAAGTATTGGGACACTTAAGACTAACACTGGACAAAAGTATTGGGACACTTATAGACTACAAGTAGACAAAAGTATTGGGACACTTAGGACAAACACTAGGCAAAAGTATTGGGACACTTAGGACTAACACTGGACAAAAGTATTGGGACACTTATAGACTACAAGTAGACACAAGTATTGGGACTCTTATAGACTACAAGTAGACAAAAGTATTGGGACACTTAGGACTAACACTGGACAAAAGTATTGGGACACTTAGGACTAACATTGGACAAAAGTATTGGGACACTTATAGACTACAAGTAGAACAAAGTATTGGGACACTTAGGACTAACACTAGGCAAAAGTATTGGGACACTTATGGACTACAAGTAGACAAAAGTATTGGGACACTTAGGGCTAACACTGGACAAAAGTATTGGGACACTTAGGACTAACACTAGGCAGAAGCACAGTGTCGTCTGCATATTGTGATCACAACAAACCATGTTCCCGACATCTACAAAGCAATTAGCTACCGGCTGCCACCTACTGATATGGAAGAGTATAACACGGTTACTCTGCCGAGCTCTAGACAGCACCGACACTCAACAACGGCACATTTGCAGATTATTATTACTGGTTTGCAAAAAATATTTTTAACCCAAATAGGCGAAATTACATATTCTCCCACGGCACACCAGACTCTATCTCACGGCACAGTGGTTGAAAAACACTGCTACTTCATACATGTGCAACACAATTGGAAACCTGAGCCGATCCGTGGAACCGCAACGGCCGTGTGGAAGGGAAGAGAATTAAAGCCGCTCCATCTCTAAGAAATCAGCAACTGTGAGATAATTCTGTAACTAATAAAGTGAAAAGGGGGGCAGGACTTTGATGGCTGAAGCTGAAAAGATATATATTTTTTTGTCTGTGTGGGATTTGAGATCTGTGATTCTATGGAGCTCGCTGGCTCCCCTGCTGCTAGGCTCTGGCTGGAAGCTGCCCCCCCCCTCTGGCTAATGTTATGGAGAATCGGAGGAATTTTATGGCTGTCTTTTCCCTTAGACCCCCTTTTTTTCTTTTGTTCCCCCTTTGAAGAATGACTTTAGACATTTTATTTACATATTTAACCACGGGTGAAGGAGAGGGAAGAGAGAGGAGGCAAAGCTCCTCGGGTTTTGAAGGGAATTTTGATCAATAAAATTAGGGATGTCCGATAATGGCTTTTTGCCGATATCCGATATTCCGATATTGTCCAACTCTTTAATTACCGATACTGATATCAACCGATATATGCAGTCGTGGAGTTAACACATTATTATGCCTAATTTGGACAACCAGGTATGGCTTTTTAAAAAAATTTATAAAATAAGACAAATAAATTAAAAACATTTTCTTGAATAAAAAAAAAGAAAGTAAAACAATATAAAAACAGTTACATAGAAACTAGTAATTAATGAAAATTTGTCAAATTTACTGTTAAAGGTTAGTACTATTAGTGGACCAGCAGCACGCACAATCATGTGTGCTTACGGACTGTATCCCTTGCAGACTGTTTTGATATATATTGATATATAATGTAGGAACCAGAATATTAATAACAGAAAGGAACAACCCTTTTGTGTGAATGAGTGTGAATGAGTGTAAATGGGGGAGGGAGGTTTTTTGGGTTGTACGTGTATCTTGTGTTTTTTATGTTGATTTAATTAAAAAATAAAATAAAATAAATAAATTAAAAAAATAAAACAATACCGATAATAAAAAAAAACAATACCGATAATTTCCGATATTACATTTTAACGCATTTATCGGCAGGCCGATATTATCGGACATCCCTAAATAAAATGAGCGGAACCTGATACATTTTGCTTTGAGTTAGATTGATATCCGAGATGACACCTGGCAAATATGCTTTTGAAGATACTCATTTGCCATTCCTGCATCTACTTACTAGCCCCTGTTTAATGGCTCGCCCTCCGCTCCGACATGTGAGGTATGCCATGGGAGAGATGAGGGACGCTTTGGACATGTTTGCTATTGTTGGCGGCATTGAAAGGGCATGTTGATTAAACGTACGGGTGGGGTAGGACTCTAATCTTCTTAACCAAGGCCCTCCTCTTCTCTTTCAGAAAGCACAATGAGAAGAAACAACACACTCAGCTGGAGGTGAGACTATTTGTTCATATGTCCCGCACATTGTCCAAGGATCCTGTTCTCCCCTCCTGATTGCACACATTCAGCATTTAGCCGGGGATGATCCTCTTTTATCAATCTAATCTGTTATTTTCGCCCTTAGAACCACTCAGACTAAAAAAAAAAAAAGTGTTTATTTTGCAATCATGATAGATTTGCGATCACACATCAGGTCGTTGGCGTTTTGTGGTCCTAAAAAACACAGCACTTAAAAAAAAACGTATTTAGAAAGTCACAAAAAGTTTCACAGCTTTTACAGTACAGATAAGAACAATATTTTGTTGCATTAGCTCGTTGTAGTGCAGGATAAACGAGCAATAAGGTGCAGATATAAATAAATAGATTACTGTACAGATAAATATATTGCACTTTTGCATAGGCATTCAGGTTTATGGATGTATGTTATATTGTCTTTATATTCCAGCGACTTAATCCGTTTTGGGGGGAATTGAGGGGATTATTATGATGCATTCAAGAGTCTTATGGCCTGAGGGAAGAAGCTGTTACAGAACCTGGAGGTTCTGCTACGGAGGCTGCGGAACCTCTTTCTAGAGTCCAGCAGTGAAAACAGTCCTTGGTAGGGGTGGGAGGAGTCTCTGCAGATTTTCTGAGCCCTGGTCAGGCAGCGGCTTTTTGCGATTTCCTGGATAGGAGGTTGAGGAGTCCTGATGATCTTTTCCGCCGTCCTCACCACTCTCTGCAGAGCCTTCCAGTCTGAGGCACTGCAGGCCATTGGCGTTGTTAGGCCTATTTTAGGGGGGCTCAAGCCCCCCTAAAATATTCTTAAGCCCCCCTAAATAATTTGGTGTTATATATATATATATATATATATTTTTTTTTTTTTACAAAGACATATTCATTATAAAGTGGCCCGAATATGAGTTTAAATAAATAATCATATAACCTGTTATTATTCACTCAGTTTCCCCTCACTTCGTAGCGTAAGGTAGAAAGCCCCTTTAGTGCGTCGGTATCCAATCCATTCCACTTGTTCATATAGAAAATGCCCACATCACTCAAATTCCAGTCCGCATTTTCTCTGCGACCTTGCTTGCGGTCCTGCAGGTGTACAAGCACATTATCTTCCTTTACAATGAGTGAAGCTGCACGAAACCTTGTGTGTGCAATTGTAAATCATTTAGTTTTTAAGTTTTGTGTTTCTTGTAGAATCTATGTAAAGTAATGTACATTAGCCTATTGTTAAAATAATGAAAAAAAAACATAATTAAATATATTTGTTTTATTGTATTGTTACATTAATAGCTGTTGTATTATTATAGGATGGCTTGTTAAACATTTCATAGGATTTTCAGAGGGAGGAAAAACCAAGACATTTAATATAACATGTAAAATGAATAAATACATAAAAAGAAAAAGAAAAAAAATGGTTAAAAGCCATCGTCCCGTGGAGCATTTCATTTCGTCCCGTGCATTTAAAAAAAAAAAAAATAATAACAATGAATAATTTCTAAGTCGTTTGTGAAGTTTTGTGCTTGTGCGTAACGTTCGCTCGCATCCTGTGCATCTCCTGGGGGCTAAGCCCCCCCCTGTCCTTAAAAGCTAGTGACGCCCCTGCTGCAGGCTCCAGTCCAGACAGAGATTTTACAAGTTATGTTGAGATTTTTTTTAAATTAATGACATATGAACAATAAACAAAAACGCTACATTGACAGCTACAAGTCGGTTCAATCCAATATGTTCAAAATTCATGTGTTTCCAATCCAAATAATGTCATGAGCTCACATGAACAGCTAAACCTGGAGTCGGCAACCCAAAATGTTAAAAGAGCCATATTGGACCACGAATACAAAAAAGTAATCGGTCTGGAGTAGGAAAAAATAAAAAAAAATGTATATAACTGTTATAATGATGGCAACACATAAGGTAAGTGGCTAATTAGCTATATTAGCCTACTATCAAAATGACTATGTGTCGCAGGCTGACGCAAATCTTCGTTGACGGAAATGTTGAAATGCAATTTTTATTCTACACATTTTTACAACATGGGAAAACATTAGTAAAACTTATCAGAGGGTGAGATAACTCCTGGAAATGACTGTCTTAGAATAGCCAAAGGTATAGATGTGTGTGTCCAAGATAAGGGAAACGGTAGGCTGTCTTCTTCTAATGGATTTATTACAATCTTTGCAAGTTGGGTAGCGTTTGCTGTGGTCTGGAACAACATGGCGGCCAATATTGCATACCGATATTGTAAATATAAATCAAATACACAGAGGACATAAGTAAGGGAAATTAAACTCAAATATACTTACAAGATGATGCAACATGTACATACAGTTAGCCTAAATAGCATGATTAGCTTGCAGTCATGCACTGACCAAATATGCCGGATTAGCACTCCAACAAGTCAATAACATCAACGAAGCTCATTGTTGTGCATTCACGCACAGTATAAAACGTTTGGTGGACAACATGAGACAAAGAAGAAGTGGCATAAAACACGTCTTTCTGTGGCAGCGTTGGAGTAAGTTATATCATGTTGAAAAAATATACTTTTACCCCCATCTTTTTTCCATTTTCATACATTTTTGAAAAAGCTCTATGGAGCCACCGGGGCGCCGCTAAAGAGCCGCATGTGGCTCGAGAGCAGACCTGGGCAAATTAAGGCCCGGGGGCCACATGCGGCCCGTTAAGCTTTTCAATCTGGCCCGCCGGAAATTCCCAAATATTTTTTTTAGATCTTTAAGATGGAAACTAGCTGCCATTATGATGTGCAGTGATGTTTTCTAATGACCGCAAGTCTTGAACTTTACAAAGTATTTCAATGGTTGGAATCTGCGCTTATGGATGATATATCAGTTACTATGGTCATATAATTAGTTACTATGGTAATCTACGTCACAGCAGCTCAGACGAGGCACCAAGCAGTGTGGGCGGGGAGCGTTTCCACAGACGCGGAAGGAGATTTTCACAACAAAGTTCTAAAGCTTAGTGATATATCAGATATATCAGATTGTAAGTGGGTTTATTTTGTACCCTTCGCGTTCATATTGCACTGTTTGTTGCATTTTTGTTGCGTTTCACTTAATTGTAAAAATGTCGATCGAAAGGGGGTGGGACATTCATATTTTGTCAATATTTAGTGTTTTATCGTTCATAGAAAAATTTAAAATTCCATTACGTTTTTAAGGCGGTCTGTCGTAACGTTTTTAGCATTCAATCAGACATTATTGTGAGGTTTTGTATTAGATATACCGGCCCCCAGACACATTTTTTTCTCTAAATGTGGCCCCCGAGTCAAAATAATTGCCCAGGCCTGCTCTAGAGTCGCGGGTTGCTGACTCCCCGAGTTAAACCATTGGTTGATTGGTCCAAAGGAAAAAGAAAAGTGTTTGATATCTTCTACAGCTGTGGAGTCAACTCAAAACTGTTATGGTGCTTTGGCATTCATTGAAACAGTAAAGAAAACACAATAAATGGGCAAAAACTATAAAAAATAAATAAATAAATAACTAAAAAAATGCTTTTAGACAATATCTATCTCAGGAAAATTTAAATATATATACTTAATTTAAATATGTACTTAAATAGTATGGTTGTTTTGTATATCCTATTTATCTATCTATGTAGAAGCGATACTAATGTAGCAATTATCTCTAATTTTGAATGGATGCGACTGTGATGCTGCTAAACCGAACTAAAGCTAATACAGAGGACATGACTCACCGCTGTGTAAAAGTTTAGCAGAAACAAAGTACGATGACGATCAACTACTGAAGTGATCGGTAGCCACCATAGTCTCTTCTAGTCGTTTTGGCCCCAAACAACCTGACAGTGTTTATGCCAAAGGCCAGCCCAGCCAAACATTGCATTTTCCTGTCCTGTCTCAAAGGCTGGAGCTGCAGTTTTCGTAGACAGTCTGATATTTTTGAGGAAACGCATATGAATCGAGTGATTAAATATTAAAGAGGCCTCAGAGCCTCATCAAAGCCCACAGTATTCATGCTCATGTGTTTTAAATATTCCAATAAAATAATTAATGAGGGCTAATTTGTTCTGTCGCTTGTTTTTGCCTCGCTTGGTCAATCCGCTTTGTTTCAGACAGTTACATCATGGCCATCAATGGAGGGTTGCGATCTCTGACTTCATTCATTGACAGATGGCTTATTAAGTGGAAGTGGCAGAGTTATTGTAACATTAGAAGTGTTTAAAGAGTAGAGGGATCCAGCTCTTCGCGGGGGATCCCGAGGCGTTCCCAAGCCAGCCGGGAGACATAGTCTTCCCAACGTGTCCTGGGTCTTCCCCGTGGCCTCCTACCGGTTGGCCGTGCCCTAAACACCTCCCTAGGGAGGCGTTCGGGTGGCATCCTGACCAGATGCCCGAACCACCTCATCTGGCTCTTCTCGATGTGGAGGAGCAGCGGCTTTAGTTTGAGCTCCTCCCGGATGACAGAGCTTCTCACCCTATCTCTAAGGGAGAGACCCGCCACCTGGCGGAGGAAACTCATTTCGGCCGCTTGTAACCGTGATCTTGTCCTTTCGGTCATAACCCAAAGCTCATGACCATAGGTGAGGATGGGAACGTAGATCGACCGGTAATATGAGAGCTTTGCCTTCCGGCTCAGCTCCTTCTTCACCACAACGGATCGATACAGCGTCCACAGTACAAAAGACGCCGCACCGATCCGCCTGTCGATCTCACGATCCACTCTTCCCTCACTCGTGAACAAGACTCCTAGGTACTTGAACTCCTCCGTGAATTGATTAACGTGGACCCCGACTTAAACAAGTTGAAAAACTTATTCGGGTGTTACCATTTAGAGGTCAATTGTACGGAATATGTACTGAACTGTGCAATCTACTAATAAAAGTTTCAATCAATCAATCAATCCACTTGGGGCATAGAGGAAGACATTCTGGAAAAAGGTAGGGATTAATTTAAGGAATCTAAAGCTATGTCTACACTAAGCCGGATAACTCCTTAAAAATAATTATTTAGCCTAAGCCCCGTGTCAGCCATACTAAACTGTCGTTTCAGGTAACCCTCCTTGGATCATTTTTAACGGGTAAGTGCGTCCTTATTTCTTGAATCTCCGGCTCTTAGCTTTGTATAGACTCATCGATCGTTTACAAACTGAGTTCGGAGAGGAAGTGACGTCAGAAAGACCGCGGCACAGCCAGCTTCATAACAACCGGAGCTAACCACTGGAAAGATGGAGGCGAGTCATCAAGACATGTCCGTGTTTCTCATTCTTCTACATGTACAGACGCTTGTGGAAATCACACATGAATACCTTAAGAGAAAGCGATTGCAGCTATTTGGGATACTACACATTGCAGACGGCAAGAGAACTTTCAAATGTCCAGGTCAGCTGTGATTTTACTTACCGAAAAACTTTGTCCATTTGTCGAAGGAGAGACAACGAGAATGTGGGCTCCCGTGGACGTGATAAAAAAAAGGTAGGGTTTGCTTTGTATTACCTGGCCGACGAGGGAAGACTACGGAAAACAGTGAATGCATTTGGACTGGCTAAGCAGACTGTATCAGTTATTGTCCGCCATGTATGTCGCGGACTCAACGTCTAGGTCCAGAGTGTATAAAGTCACCAAAAAGGAATGGACAATGAAGATGAAGGCAAAAGAGTGAGGAGTGTCCTGACCAGATACCTAGATCCCGAGATTGATTGTTGTAAAATGTATCACATTGTTTACTTGTCTAATAAAGATTTGATTAATTTCTGATGTCTCAGGTGTGATTCACTACAATAGGGCCCCACAGCACACTGGATTCCAGTTAATTGAAATACCACAACACTGGATATTGTTCAGATAAGTTACATTTAAGAACTTGCATACAAAGCAACACCGGAGGTGACTATGACATGTGCATTTTCCGCGCATGCGAACTATATCGCGTTGCGCCAGTGGACGTAGGGGGGCGGGGGTCTTGAACGGTGGCATTGTTGTGTGCGGACACGGATAAAGTTAGGTGTGATTTACCCTGGATAACCTTATCTGGTTTAGTGTAAACGGGGCCTTAGACTGAATAATTTTTTCTAACCCTAAACCTTTTTTTTGAGATCGTGAGATCGACAGGCGGATCGGTGCGGCGTCTTCAATAATGCGGACACTGTATCGATCCGTTGTGGTGAAGAAGGAGCAGGGCCGGAAGGCAAAGCTCTCAATTTACCGGTCGATCTACGTTCCCATCCTCACCTATGGTCATGAGCTTTGGGTTATGACCGAAAGGACAAGATCACGGGTACAAGCGGACAAAATGAGTTTCCTCTGCCGGGTGGCGGGGCTTTCCCTTAGAGATAGTGTAGTGGCATTTCTGACCAAATCAGAAAGTGGTCAGACCAACTTTCTTTCTGACCACTGTACCATTTCTATTTTGTTTGTTGAGCGAGGTTGGAATGCATTAGGGAGGACAGGACATGACATGACATGGCAGAGCTGGTCGCCCTGACGTTGTACATGTTATCTTGGTTGTTACGCTCGCCTTTTGAACCACCAGGAAGTGTATAACTAACCACGTTGGACCAAGTCTGGTGTGTGTGCGCTCTGGCTTTGATTTCTGCTCGAGAGCGCAGCATCCAACGTCTCCGGAGGCATTGTCTGTATTCATGGAAACCCAATCCAACCTTGTACCATCTGATTATGAGTAAATAAAACTGTTGTAACAAATTCTCTTTTTTTCCTGTTTAAGATTCGGACATTTCCACCACAATAGGGTGAGAAGCTCTGTCATCCGGGAGGAGCTCAAAGAAAAGCCACTGCTCCTCCACATCGAGAGGAGCCAGATGAGGTGGTTCGGGCATCTAAGTTAAGTTAAAGTTAAAGTACCAATGATTGTCACACACACACTAGGTGTGGTGAAATTTGTCCTCTGCATTTAACCCATCCCCTTGTTCACCCCCTGGGAGGTGAGGGGAGCAGTGGCCACAGCCAGCTTCATAACAACCGGAGCTAACCACTGGAAATATGGAGGCGAGTCATCAAGACATGTCCGTGTTTCTCATTCTTCTACATGTACAGACGCTCGTGGAAAGCACACCTTAAGAGAAAGCGATTGCAGCTATTTGGGATACTACACATTTCAGACGGCAAGAGAACTTTCGAATGTCCAGGACAGCTGTGATTCTACTTGGTGATTTAACCCCCAATTCCAACCCTTGATGCTGAGTGCCAAGCAGGGAGGTAATAGGTCCCCGTTTTTATAGTCTTTGGTATGACTCGGCCGAGGTTTGACCTCACAACCTACCGATCTCAGGGCAGACACTCTAACCACTAGGCCACTGAGATGGATGCCACCCGAACGCCTCCCTAGGGAGGTGTTTCGGGCACGTCCGACCGGTAGGAGGCCACGGGGAAGACCCAGGACACGTTGGGAAGACTATGTCTCCCGGCTGGCCTGGGAACGCCTCGGGATCCCCCGGGAGGAGCTGGACCAAGTGACTGGGGAAAGGGAAGTCTGGGCTTCCCTGCTTAGGCTGCTGCCACCACGACAGGACCTTGGATAAGCGGAAGATGATGGATGGATGGATAAACCTTTACCTGTTTCTCACCATTTTTTGTAAGGGGCGCAGGAAGTTGGCAGATCCGTTCTGTCTCCCTGTAATGTTTGTCTGATCTTGAATGGGATTGTGCTGAAAATCTTAATTTCCCCTCAGGGATTATTAAACTATTTCTGATTCTGATTCTAAAGTTTAGTCTGCTATTAACTGTATTAACATTTAAAAGCCAAACATGAATAGAGGAAGACATTCTGGAAAGGGCTAGGGATTGATTTGAGGAATCCAAGATGAAACAATCCTCGAGTGTCGGTCGACTCTTTCGCAGAGTTATGAGAGTGATTAGCGGCCTTTTTCTTTTTTTACACACGAGTGGGAACAAAGTCACATGTGATGAAAAGATATAGTTCCTGCTCGAGTGAAGGACACTGATGGCAATATTATTACCAGAGGTCCTCGTGGGGGCACTTGACTGCGAATTGTTAATCAGGAAGGCCTTCGCCGGTCTAATCCTTCTTAGAGTGGCCGGCCGGAATCAGCGCGTCAGGGGGAGACTCCCCACTGCTTCTGGCTCTGGAGGCGCCATTCAATAGCACGGCCCTCCTGTCCCATTCCCACAGTCCCCTCACACTGTGCGGCACATCCATGCATGTGCACACACACACACATGTTCACACACACACACACACACACACATACGCATATCCTGCTCAGTCCAAATTAGATTAGACCCTTCCCTTTCTCCCCCGGCAAGGCGCTGGTCTTTTCTCTGCCCGGTCATTTATCCTTTCCCTTTTGTCTCGGCTGTATAAAAGAGAAACAAATTCCCAAACACCTCCTCTTTTGAGAATTCGCCGGTTTGGAAAAAAAAAGGATGAAGCAAGGGCGTCTTTAGGTGATGCTATAATATCATCATCCCTTTTGGTGTGTCACCTCTAATGATGTGTGGATGAGAGAGGTGGTGTGTGGGGGGGTGGGGAGGGGTGCCTGCTTTGAGAACAACGCCAGCTGTGCGTCATGTCAACCTGTTAGCACACATCGCCACCGAGCCGCTTCTGACAGCAGCACTAAGGATATAGTCCAATTTTGGACTATATCAAGCATATGCTTAAACAAGATTTTTGGCTCCATTTTAGTCTTTAATATTTTTCGTTTGGGGTGTCAAACTAATTTTTTAGCTCAGGGGCCGCATGGAGGAAAATCTGTGCACACGGGGGCCGAAATATTAAAATCACAGCATTAACCTCTAAAGCAGTGGTCCCCAACCCGCGGACCGGTACCGAGCCGCACAGGGAAAAAAAAAAAAAAAAAAAAAGTTTTTTTTAAAAATTAAATCAACATAAAAACACAATATATACACTATATATCAATGTATATAATACAGTCTGCAGGGATACAGTCCGTAAGCACACATGACCCCCCCCCCCCCCCCCCCGGTCCGCGGGACAAATTTTCAAGCGTTGACCGGTCCGCAGCTACAAAAAGGTTGGGGACCACTGATCTAAAGGCCTTAGTGGCCACATTTGTGGACAGCACCTTTTATTTCCAAAATTGTGTACACTACTGAACTGGGGTCTTATGCCGACATATGGACACTTATACTGCTGTCTGGTGGTGTCAGAAGAGTATAACATAACAATGGAATTTGGAAAAAAAAAAGTGTAAAAATAAAAATTAGCATGTCACTACACATGAAGTACACATTTGTGTACTTATGGACTAAGTACATGGTATAAAAAGATGATTTTAAGTTTTTATTCTAATTAGGGTCCAATAAGCCCAAATAGCAAAGAGAAATAAAAAAAAGCATGTAAACAAACAGCTTGGGCCTTATGAGGTTAAAACAAAACACATTTGGGGTGTCAAACTCATTTTTTAGCCGGGGGCCGCATGGAGGAAAATATGTGCACACGGGGGCCGGATTATTAAAATCACAGCATTAACCTCTAAAGGCCTTAGTGGCCACATATGTGGACTGCACCTTTTAGCTCTTATTTCCCAAATTGTGTACACTACTGAATTGGGGTCTTATGCCGACATATGGACGCTTATACTGCTATGTGGTGGTGTCAGAAGAGTATAACATAACAATGGAATTTGGAAAAAAAAAAGTGTTAAAATAAAAATTAGCATGAAGTACACATTTGTGTACTTATGGACTAAGTACATCATATAAAAAGATGATTTTTAGTTTTTATTCTAATTAGGGTCCAATAAGCCCAAATAGCAAAGAGAAATAAAAAAAAAAGCACGTAAACAAACAGCTTGGGCCTTAAGAGGTTAAAACAAAACACATTTGGGATGTCAAACTCATTTTTTAGCCAGGGGCCGCATGGAGGAAAATCTGTGCACACGGGGGCCGGATTATTAAAATCACAGCATTAACCTCTAAAGGCCTTAGTGGCCACATACGTGGACTGCACCTTTTAGCTCTTATTTCCCAAATTGTGTACAATACTGAATTGGGGTCTTATGCCGACATATGGACACTTATACTGCTATCTGGTGGTGTCAGAAGAGTATAACATAACAATGGAATTTGGAAAAAAAAAAGTGTAAAAATAAAAATTAGCATGTCACTACACATGAAGTACACGTTTGTGTACTTATGGACTAAGTACATCATATAAAAAGATGATTTTTAGTTTTTTTTCTAATTAGGGTCCAATAAGCCCAAATAGCAAAGAGAAATACAAAAAAGCATGTAAACAAACAGCTTGGGCCTTAAAAGGTTAAAATAAAAAAAATAAAGACAATTTCAGATTGTTTTCTTTGTCTTACTTTGGCCAAAAATAGAAAAAAGTTAAAGTTAAAGTACCAATGATTGTCACACACACACACGAGGTGTGGCGAAATTATCCTCTGCATTTGATCCATCACCCTTGATCACCCCCTGGGAGGTGAGGAGAGCAGTGAGCAGCAGGGGTGGCCGCGCCCGGGAATAATTTTTTGGTGATTTAACCCTCAATTCCAACCCTTGATGCTGAGTGCCAAGCAGGGAGGTAATGGCTCCCAGTTTTATAGTCTTTGGTATGACTATCACGAGCTACCGATCTCAGGGCGGACACTCTTGTTATGTTTGTTTGATATACAGTGCTGTATAGCACTTTATATTGTATTCAGAGTGCACAAACCTTCACTAAAATATGGACTTTTGTCAAGGCTGGAACGCAACATTATTATTTGCATTGTTTCTTATGGTCCCATTTTTATAGTCTTTGGTACGACTCGGCCGAACAAACCCATTCTGAAAATATTACAAAAAAAATATAGAAAAAAAAAATACCGGCAGCGGTAAAGTTTAGATCCGTAAAAGAAAGAAGAAAAGGGAATGAATGTTTATAACTGAATACAATATGCATTAAAAATGTGTTTTTTTTTGTTTTTTTTAATGAATTAAGTAACGTTTATGACAACCTTTTCCTAAAAAACAATATAGAATGTGAGATATAACAGGATAATGCATACATTTATCATTTGTTTTCAAAACGGTTACAAAAAAGCGGGACCCAAATTTTTTTAATGTGGGACCCAAAACAGCGCTCGCCAAATACACTCATCAGTGAAGCATGTTTAACATAAACAGTGGGATTGCTTAAATATTAGGAAGGTGTGGAGGGGGGCGTGGTCTGCGAGCCTGAAGCGGAACGGGGTGTGCCAGGACCGGCCTCAAAGACAGCGACAGGTGCGTGGATGGCCCAGGTGGGCCTTGTGATCTGTCGCCTTTATTAGCAACAGCCGTGACGAGACGAGCAGTTGGAGTCGGAGGTGCTGCTGAGAGACACAGACGCAGAAAAGACACTTTGCACCATTTGAGGAAAATAAAACAGTGTTACACCCAGAATTCCGGGCTCTCCTGTCCTGGCAGTAAGTGGTTGTCTGAAGAATCCACTAGAGGGAAACCTCAACAGAAGGTTTTGTCTCATGTTAAAGAAACCATATTAAAACAAAAAATATAATTCCCCCCCCCATCTTTTTCTATTTTAATACATATTTGAAAAAGCTCCAGGGAGCCACACTGCAAAAACTGAAATCTAAGTAAGATGAAATATCTCAAATAAGGGTGATATTTGCTTATTTTCTGTCTGATAAGATAATTATTCTTACTAAGCAGATTTTATGTTAGAGTGTTTTACTTGTTTTAAGTGTTTTGGTCCTAAATGATCTCAGTAAGATATTACAGCATGTTGCTGAGATTTGATGACCTATATTGAGTAAAACATGCTTGAAACTAGAATATCAACTGTTGCAAAGCTGTGTCATCAACACTCACAAGTATAAAACTACTTTTTTAAAGTGATAATTTTTTATTTCAAGAATGAAATAAAAAATCATGACTTTGACACAATTGTGTCTCATAATTAAAACAGATGACAGCCAAATGGACTTTACTGTTTTATTTTCAACGAAACAATATAAACTACGTACTCATATAGTAGTAAAGTTGTCAGGCTTGCCCCTGACAGTTTGGTTGTGTTTTAGTTTTTCCTCTGTGTGTAGTATTTCCTGTCAGCGCTCTTGTTTTGGTTCTGTTTCCTGTTTGTCTCCCTGAGTGCTGTGTCCCCTCAGCTGTGGCTGATTGGCACCTGGCCACACCTGGTGTCAATCAGCCAGCTGCTATTTAAACCTGCCTTCCCCTCCAGTCAGTGTTGGATTATTGTCATTGTCATTGTCATTACTACCTGTCTTAATACTTGTCGTTGTAGCTCTGTCTACTTTTGTTTCACTCTGCTCATGTCCTAGTTCCTTCGTGTCACAGTAAGTGTTTTTGTTTCTTGTCCACAGTTAGCCTCTGTGCTATTTTAGTTCATAGCCAAGTTTGTTCTCCGCCTTGTGCGTGCCTTTTGTTGTTACCCTTTTGTTTGTTTTTTTGCCATAGTGTTTAATTAAATCATACCTTCTCTGCATCTTGGGGTTCGTGTCCTACAAATTCTGACAAGAGTTGGCACAGTACAGTAAACTGACAGTTAATATTTAAACATTTAACATTTCTAACAATTTTGAACAGAAATAGTTCATGCACATTCAGATAAATTCTTCGAAATTACAATAAAAAAAAATGTGGCCGGGGGCCGGGCTGTATATATCCGCGCTAATTGACTGAAAGAGCACGCACTTGGCGCGATGATGTCATGTTATCGATGGAAAAATGCATTTTTAGACAATATGATTTGCCTGAGCGGCTAGGAAACCCCGAGAGTAACAAGCGCTTGCCTTGTTGCCTTTCCATTAAGAACAATAAATTATTTTTTAGTATAAGTAAATGTAATGCCGAGCGCATATCATTATGTCAAGATAATGGCACTAGCATTTACTTAATTTAAGAATATTTTTCAACATATTGAGCAAAAAGGTCTCATATTTGTTTTTTCTACCAAGAAAAGTGCACATGTTATTAGTGAGAATATACTTATTTTAAGGTATTTTTGGGTTTATTGAGGTTAGCTCATTTTGTTTTGGAAAGTCTTGACAAGCCGAATTTTCTTGTTCTATTGGCAGAGAATTTTGCTTAGTTCAAATAAAATACCCCTCATTTTTGTAATTTTTTTTCTTTTTTTTTTGAACACTGACCTTTTGCAGTGCATGCTGCTGATCATCCACTGAAGTGACTGGTTGCCATAAACATGTAACCCCCCCTGCTAGTGGTTGTGGCAATAAACGACCGCAGTGATCGGGATCAGTAGCCGATCCTGATCCCAAGTCCTGTACTATTAAGTTATTTTGATTCCCCTCGTCTTTATCACTCGCAAACCTGTAATGGACACTGACACATATGGACAAAATCAAGGCCTCAACTGAAAGGGCCTTTTGTACAAAAGCCCTGTTGGAAGATCACCCCCCCCCCCCTCCTCTTATGCTTCTATGTGCAGCCAAGCTATCCCAAAAGCAGGCAAATTGAGATCAAAGCAAAATTAAAGCTGACTCGTTCAAAGCAAGATAAAAATGTGTGAGCCTGCAGCAATATTTTCTCTATTGATTTCCTCCTTTGCTTGTGCTCGGTGGGACCGTGTCGGCTGTGCCGTGCTCGGCGCCAGCACGGAGACTCGGATTGCTGCTGCGGGGAGAGAGGAAATTGTCATCGATCCGGACAGAAAAACATCGGCGTATTGAACAGGAACAGATAGAGCAGTATCCAAGATTTGGGTATTTCATTGCTCGGCAATGCAGCTGGGATAGGCTCCAGCACCCCGGCGACCTCGAGAGGGACAAGTGGTGAAAAAAAAAATGGATGTAAAGACAATCCTGGTGTACACTATATTGCCAAAAGTATTTGGCCACCCGTCCAAATGATCAGAATCAGGTGTCCTAATCACTTCACTGCAAAAAGTCAGTGTTCAAAAACAAGAAAAAAACTGACAAAAATGAGGGGTATTTTATTTGAACGAAGCAAAACTATCTGCCAATAGAACAAGAAAATTCGGCTTGTCAAGACTTTCCAAAACAAGTAAAATTAGCTAACCTCAATGAACCCCAAAAATACCTTAAAATAAGTATATTCTCACTAATAACAAGTGCACTTTTCTTGGTAGAAAAAAAAGACACGTTTTTGCTCAATATGTTGAAAAATATTCTTAAATTAAGTAAATGCTAGTGCCATTATCTTGACATAATGATATGCGCTCGGCATTATGATTTAGTAGTTTTATACTTGTGAGTGTTGATGACACGGCTTTGCAACTGTTGATATTCTAGTTTCAAGCATATTTTACTCAATATAGGTCATAAAATCTCAGCTACAAGCTGTAATATCTTACTGAGATCATTTAGGACCAAAACCCTTAAAACAAGTAAAACACTCTAACATAAAATCTGCTTAGTGAGAAGAATTATCTTATCAGACAGAAAATAAGCAAATATCACCCTTATTTGAGATATTTCATCTTACCTAGATTTAACTTACTTAGATTTAACCCCGCCCCCTTAACCCCGGGGGGAGGAGTATATTTATAGGTAGAATTCACTGAAATTAAAGTATTTCTTATATATATATATATATCTATAAATATATATCAGTGACGTGCGGTGAGGTTGATGGCTGGTGAGGCACTGACTTCATCACAGTCAGATTTACAAACATATGAACCCTAAAGAGTATCTTATTCACCATTTGATTGGCAGCAGTTAACGGGTTATGTTTAAAAGCTCATACCAGCATTCTTCTCTGTTTGGCACTCAGCATCAAGGGTTGGAAATGGGGGTTAAATCACCAACAATTATTCCCGGGCGCGGCGCCGCTGCTGCCCACTGCTCCCCTGACATCCCAGGGGGTGAGCAAGAAGATGGGTCAAATGCAGAAGACAAATTTCACCACACCTAGTGTGTGTGTGACAATCACTGGTACTTTAACTTAACTTTAACTTTACACATACAAACTGTAGCACACAAAAAAGCACATTTAATAAAAAAAAACGTTATTATGGTCTTACCTTTACTTATAAGTGCGGGAACAGTGGTGTTGGTGTTGGAGGAGTTGTGAATGAATGAAATATGAAATCCGTGCTGCAGTCTGCAGGTGTACCTAATGTTGTGTCCCTGCAGTCGTTCACGGCTCCTCCGGCGCGAGCATCGTTGTTTTTGCACTTTTTGGCTTCTTGTTAAGTGACTTTTTTTGGGTGGATTTGGTCTTGCACGTGGAGGGTTTGGGTGTGGGCTTTGGTTGGTGTGGTGCTCCCGTCGGGGGGTGCAGTCTGCGGCGAAGGAGGCGGGGTTACGCGAGCCTCAGCAGTGCGTCTTCGCAGCAGTTTTATGATCGCTCAGCACAAGAAATACGTTACACACATACAGTTGTTGACAAAATACACTGTACATTATATACCTCAGCTAACTAAACTATGGAAATGTATAATATAATCCATATAGCAATACGGTCTCACTGCACAGCAGGCCAGCAGTTAGCCGAGTCCGCAATCCATGTTGCAGCACTGAGTGACGTGCCTCAACTGGCTGCTGATCACCGCACCGTCTCTTCTCAGTATTTGAACGGCAAATGTGAAAATTCAGCGATTTTGAATAAAAATAATCTAAAACTGTTGAAGTTAAATGGAAAATAACTTTATAGTATAATCACTGGATACATATAACAATTTAATTAATTTTTTTTCTTTTTACATTTTCTTTCTTTCCATGATGGCAGGTGAGGCCCCGCCTCACCTGCCTCTAGTGACCGCACGTCACTGATATATATATATATATATAATTTCTAGAGCTAACACCTGTATCCGATTTCATCTGTTCATTAGTCTGCGGTTAAAAAGGAATGTTCACACTTTGGAGAGCAGTTGCACCAGGTGGATTGACATGAATCATGGCTCCAACTCTGGAGAAGTCAATTGAAACAAAGGAGAGGATTATTAAACTCTCTTTCAATATGCATCATAACAAAAACGGTAATATTTAAAAAAAAATGGATAGATGTTGATAGTCCAACTCATACTGACTGGTACACACAAGCTATGGAGATGATATCAGTAGAAAAAACTGCATTTGGAGGGGAAGACACACAGGTCCGGTGGTCATGGATGAAGTGCTGACTGTCCAGAGTCGGGACTCAGGGTGGACCGCTCGCCTGTGCATCGGTTGGGGACATCTCTGCGCTGCAGACCCGTCTCCGCTCGGGATGATCTCCTGCTGGCCCTACTATGGACTGGACTCTCACTATTATGTTAGATCCACTATGGACTGGACTTTCACAATATTATACTAGACCCACTCAACGTCCATTGCACCAGTCTCCTCTAGAGGGGGGGTTGTTACCTACATCTGCGGTCCTCTCCAAGGTTTTTCATTGTCATCCCACTGGGTTGAGTTTTTCCTTGCCCTGATGTGGGATCTGAACCGAGGATGTCGTTGTGGCTTGTACAGCCCTTTGAGACACTTGTGATTTTAGGGCTATATAAATAAACATTGATTGATCGATTTAGTTTAGACAATAATGAGTCATATATTGGAATATGGGATCCATTATTTACATTTGTTTTAACTATTAAATTAACCAAAAATCTGACTTATTTTATCTTTGTGGATAATATTGGACACACTGTGACACTATTGTTCATTGTTTAAATGTTTTTATTTTATTTTGCATACATTTCTGTGATGATAATGTAAATGAGGGATTTCTAATCACCACTATGTTGGAATTCTTATTAATATTGATACTGTTGTTGATATTATCCATTTTTGTTTGACTACTTTTGGATTGTTTTGTGTCATGTTTGTGTGCCCTCTAAAATGCTCTGTTGATTGCTATTCTGGAAATTGGAATTGTATTATTATGGTATTATTTTGTTGGACTGATTAATAAAAAAAAAAATTAAAAAAAAAAAAGTACTTCTTCTAGAACAGTTGTTCTTAACCTTGTTGGAGGTACCGAACCCCACCAGTTTCATATGCGCATTCACCGAACCCTTCTTTAGTGGAAATTAAAAAAAATAAACATTTTCAAATTCAAGACAAAGTTATATGTTTTTGGTAACACTTTAGTATGGGGAACATATTCTAAGTAACAAAGACTTAATTTAGAGTTATTTGGTTAGGGTTAGGGTTATAATAAGGCCATACCGAATAAGGCATTAATAAGTACTTAATAATGACTAGTTAAGAGCCAATATGTTACTAATTTGCATGTTAATAAGCAACTAATTAATGGTGAATATGTTCCCCATACTAAAGTGTTACCATGTTTTTGTACTGGTGCACAAAGTGTACCGTGCATGAACATCACCTTGTTCAAAGAACAAAACCAACACAGTGCATAAACTCACAACAAATTACACACCTGCAAATCAGTCTGACTTCTGCTGTTGCCGTATCCGTAATACACAGATTGGGAGAAATTTTTATTTACACGATGAGTCGGGTGTGTCTTGACCTCCGCCGAATCCCTGAGCCCGACTCACCGAACCCCTAGGGTTCGATCGAACCCATGTTAAGAACCACTGTTCTAGAAGGTAAATCATCATGCAATGATACAAATTATGTTGATTGTTCACAGTCAGCTGTGTCTAAAATCTGGACCAAGTACAAACAACATGAGACGGTTGTAAAAAGGCAATCGTACTGGAAGACCATTTTAAAAACATCAAAGCATCGGGACAGAAAACCTAAAGCAGTAAGTCTTGAAAACAGAAAATGCGGAGTAAAACAAATGAAGAACAAATGGGCGGAAACTGGAATCACTGTCTGTGACCAAACTGTAAGAAACCGCCTAAAGGAAATGGGAATGAAATACAGAAAAGCTAACCAAAATGCTTAACAAACAAAACAATGAAGTTACAGTGGGCTAAGGAAGGGCAATTGTGGACTATGCATGGATGATTTTGGATGAAAATCATATTCAGTTATGAATCACGGATCTGCATTGGACGAGGTGATGATGCTGGAACTGGAACTTTTGTTTGGTGCCGTTCCAATGAGATTCATGAAGACGACTGCTGAAGAAAACGTGCAAATTTGCTCAGTCATTGGTGATATGCTGCATGTCAGGTAATGGCACTAGGGAGATGGCTGTCATTACATCTTCAATAGATGTGTCATGTCTTTTGATCATGTTTTGTTTGGCTACGTTCTGTTTGGTTTTTGGACTCATTTAGTTTCTGTTTACGCTCCATTGTTTTGTCACCATGGCAACCCATTAGTTTTCACCCGATTCATTTGGACTCACGCACCTGATTTGTTTTGATTCACGCACCTGTTGTCAATCATGACATATTATTTAAGCTTGTAGTTGCCAGGCAGTCGGCCTGGCGACATTACCCTTGTTACCCATGCTTGTATTCCATGCCATTGTTCCATGCTCGTTTTTTCACGTCACAGTAAGTGTTTTTTAGGTTTTATGTCCATAGTTCTGCCTTTGTGCTAGTTTTTGTTTACACGCTAAGTTTGTATCTCCCCTTGTGCGCGCTCTTTGTTTGTTCCTTTTTGAGTAAAATTAAAGATGTCTTTACCTTCACGCCATGTCCGATCCAATTCCTTTGTATTCCGGGAAAACAAACCACACCATAGTCCAAGTCTTGACAAAATGCACACGTTTACATTGACCTTTTGGACATTTCTTTTTATTCCATAAATCGAAATGATGTTTGAGGATGATAACATCATTTTTCAAGATGATAATGCATCTTGCCATAAAGCAACAACTGTAAAAAAAACAACAACTTACAGTGAAAAAAGATACATAAGGTCGAAGTCATGGTCTGCAAATTTATCTAAATCTATTTGAAAATCTGATTTAGATAAATTTGCATGTTTATACTATACTCTCGGCAGGGTCCTTGAGGGAGCATGGGAGTTTGCCCAACCAGTCTACATGTGCTTTGTGGACTTGGAGAAGGCATTCGACCGTGTCCCTCTGGAAGTCCTGTGGGGAGTGCTCAGAGAGTATGGGGTATCAGATTTTGGCGGTCCGCTCCCTGTATGATCAGTGTCAGAGCTTGGTCTGCATTGCCGGCAGTAAGTCGGACCCGTTTCCAGTGAGGGTTGGACTCCGCCAAGGCTGCCCTTTGTCACCGATTCTGTTCATAACTTTTATGGACAGAATTTCTAGGCGCAGTCAAGGCGTTGAGGGGATCCGGTTTGGTGGCTGCAGGATTAGGTCTCTGCTTTTTGCAGATGATGTGGTCCTGATGGCTTCATCTGGCCAGGATCTTCAGCTCTCGCTGGATCGGTTCGTAGCCGAGTGTGAAGCGACTGGGATGAGAATCAGCACCTCCAAGTCCGAGTCCATGGCTCTCTCCCGGAAAAGGGTGGAGTGCCATCTCCGGGTTTGGGAGGAGACCCTGCCCCAAGTGGAGGAGTTCAAGTACCTTGGAGTCTTGTTCACGAGTGAGGGAAGAGTGGATCGTGAGATCGACAGGCGAATCGGTGCGGCATCTTCAGTAATGCGGACGCTGTATCGATCCGTTGTGGGGAAGAAGGAGCTGAGCCGGAAGGCAAAGCTCTCAATTTACCGGTCGATCTACGTTCCCATCCTCACCTATGGTCATGAGCTTTGGGTTTTGACCGAAAGGACAAGATCACGGGTACAAGCGGCCGAAATGAGTTTCCTCCGCCGGGTGGCGGGGCTCTCCCTTAGAGATAGGGTGAGAATCTCTGTCATCCGGGGGGAGCTCAAAGTAAAGCCGCTGCTCCTCCACATCGAGAGGAGCCAGATGAGGTGGTTCGGGCATCTGGTCAGGATGCCACCCGAACGCCTCCCTAGGAAGGTGTTTCGGGCACGTCCGACCAGTAGGAGGCCACGGGGAAGACCCAGGACACGCTGGGAAGACTATCTCTCCCGGCTGGCCTGGGAACGCCTCTGGATCCCCTGGGAGGAGCTGGACGAAGTGGCTGGGGAGAGAGAAGTCTGGGCTTCCCTGCTTAGGCTGCTGCCCCCGCGACCTGACCTCGGATAAGCGGAAGAAGATGGATGGATGGATGGATATTTGAAAATCTGTGGTGGAAATGAAAGAAAATTTTACTTGACAAGACTCCAACCTGCAAAGCTGATTGCTTTGTTGCTTTGTTGGGTCTGCTCCTGTCTCTGGCCATGCTCCCCCTACCCCAGCAGACGATGGCGTTGGAACACCGCAGAGGCCACCACAGTGTATATGTTTCTTTTATTTTTTATTTATAGCTCTATGTAGTAATGGCTGGTTGCATCAGCTCTGCTCTTTTAATGTCTTTAATGTGCTTTGTGATCTTTGATGTTTGATGTTTCCCTCATACACACATGTAAGAGGGATGTGTGCTATGGCTACGAGTTTTTTTTCCCTTGGCCTCAGTCTGGACCCCCTCTCCAGTGGCCCCTGGCTTAGACCGCATTTTCTTTTTCTCACCCCCCCCCCCATTGTTTACCTGTTTCTCACCTTTTTTGTAAGGGGCGCCGGACGTTGGCAGACCCGTCAGCGATCCTGTTCTGTCTCCCTGTAATGTTTGTCTACTCTTGAATGGGATTGTGCTGAAAATCTTAATTTCCCCTCAGGGATTATTAAAGTATTTCTGATTTCTGATTATAAAATATTTATGTGTGTACCAGTCTTAAAGGGGAACATTATCACAATTTCAGAAGGGTTAAAACCATTAAAAATCAGTTCCCAGTGGCTTATTTTATTTTTCGAAGTTTTTTTCAAAATTTTACCCATCACGCAATATCCCTAAAAAAAAGCTTCAAAGTGCCTGATTTTAACCATCGTTATATACACCCGTCCATTTTCCTGTGACGTCACATAGTGATGCCAACACAAACAAACATGGAGGATAGAACAGCAAGATATAGCGACATTAGCTCGGATTCAGACTCGGATTTCAGCGGCTTAAGCGATTCAACAGATTAGGCATGTATTGAAACGGATGGTTGTAGTGTGGAGGCAGGTAGCGAAAACGAAATTGAAGAAGAAACTGAAGCTATTGAGCCATATCGGTTTGAACCGTATGCAAGCAAAACCGACGAAAACGACACGACAGCCAGCGACACGGGAGAAAGCGAGGACGAATTCAGCGATCGCCTTCTAACCAACAATTGGTATGTGTTTGTTTGGCATTAAAGGAAACTAACAACTATGAACTAGGTTTACAGCATATGAAATACATTTGGCAACAACATGCACTTTGAGAGTGCAGACAGCCCAGTTTTCATCAATTAATATATTCTGTAGACATACCCTCATCCGCGCTCTTTTCCTGAAAGCTGATCTGTCCAGTTTTGGAGTTGATGTCAGCAGGCCAGGGAAGCTAGGGTCGATATTCTTCTCTTGATCATCTTCGGTGGCATAAAGGACGGTGTGAGCCAAGACATCCAGGGGGTTTAGCTCGCTCGTCTGCGGGAACAAACTGCCGCCATTGCTTGCCGTGCTACTGAGGTCCTTTGTCCCTGAATTGCTCACACACTCCGGCAGATTCAATGGGGGTCTGGCGGCAGATTTCTTTGACTTTATCGTTGGAAATGCATCTGCTTTGAGTGTCGCAGGATATCCACACATTCTTGCCATCTCTGTCGTTGCATAGCTTTCGTCGGTAAAGTGTGCGGAACAAACGTCCAATTTCTTGCCACTTTCGCATCTTTGGGCCACTGGTGCAACTTGAATCCGTCCCTGTTCGTGTTGTTACACCCTCCGACGAGGCATGATGTCTCCAGGGTACGGAAAAACAGTCGAAAAAACGGAAAATAACAGAGCTGATTTGACTCGGTGTTTGAGAAAATGGCGGATTGCTTCCCGATGTGACGTCGCGTTGTGACGTCATCGCTCCGAGAGCAAATAATAGAAAGGCGTTTAATTCGCCAAACTTCACCCATTTAGAGTTCGGAAATCGGTTAAAAAAATATATGGTCTTTTTTCTGCAACATCAAGGTATATATTGACGCTTACATAGGTCTGGTGATAATGTTCCCCTTTAATGTCCTTTGTGTTCTTTGATGTTTCCGTCTTACACACATGTTTATGTGTGCTATGGCTATGAGGTTTTTCTCTCCCTTGGCCTCAGTCAGGACCCCCCTATCCAGGGGCCCAGGCTTAGAATGAATATTTTTTTTCTCACCTCCCCTCCCCAGCGTTGACCTGTTTCTCACCTTTTTTGCCGGAAATTGGCAGACCCGTCAGCAATCCTGTTCTGTCTCCCTGTAATGTTTGTCTGATCTTGAATGGGATTGTGCTGAAAATCTTAATTTCCCCTCAGACATTATTAAAGTATTTCTGATTTCTGATTATACAATATTTATGTGTGTACCAGTCTTAAATTTGCATCAACTGGCATTGGAATGAGCATGGACTGTAACAGCATTGTGATTCTTGTGCAGGTTTGTCATTGTCTTCTCAGGTGAATGGAGCTCGTTTTCAAGCAACCACATGGTTCCGTGAAGATTATTTGCATTATCCACGGGTATTTCTCTGGCCCATTTTGATTCGCTTTCATGCTTTCACACAAAAGCCCGGGCACAGATCTGTTTTCCCGCAGAACGCAGCGTATTGGAAATTTGTTAGCCTTAAAAAAACGAGAACGCCCACTCGGATGTGTGTTTCTAACGATAACGCGGCAAAACGAAAATGGTCGTCTTTGTAGTTAAATTTAGACAGTTGCGGGTGATTTATGATCCTGCCTTCTCCAGCGTGTCAACAAGGTGTTAAGGGATGAGCAAGGGGTTGCAGGTGTGCAGGGTTCAGGATTGACTCTCCTCACGGTGTAACCTGAACACATGTAAAGAGACAAGAGTCTGCAGACAGCGCAGATCTTTCTGATGTCGTTTCCCTCACGCTGGATCTTTGCACAGTCTTGCACGTCAATCTTTATCCACAGAAGAACATTGAAGCCGAGGTGTCAAGACAGCTGAACAGAAATCTCGAATGTCTGTCAGCCGACACTGGGGGCCACAACGACTGACAAAAATGAACTTCCTTTGTTTTCCGTGTCTGGAATACATTCCGGTGTGAAGGTGCACATCCATCCTGCTGTCTTTGTTGCGCCGTTATGAGGTGTAACACCTGGACGAGCTGAAAGGAACCCGAATGACGCCGAGGAAAAGGTCTTTTAATCTGGTTCAGATATTGTTTCATTGCTGTGAGCACTTTTTACCTCATCTGTGAGGCCTCGTCCTCAGACAGGGAGATCAGTGTATCTGCAGGCATTCCTTGGGCTCAAATATCAAAACAGCACTAAATAACATGTCATTCCGACTCCTCGGAACACAGACGTGACTGCAAGATCAAGTAGGTGTAGCATGTTGGAAAGAACGATTACTCCAAAATGATAAACCATCTTAACTTTAAAGGATGTCCTATGGACAAAGGAAAAAGTATGTCAGTTTTGGAGCTATATATTTCTTCTCAAAGTGCCAGCGGTTGGTAACCTAGTTATAGAATATGCCAGTGGGCTTTATTCTGCTCACGCGTTTCATTGTAAGCGCGACAGTTGCCTGGCTTCTTTGTGCGTGGTGATCAAGACAGCGATACCTAGTGATAATACTTTCAGTCCTCACGCTTTCTGAGCAATCAAATGAGGAACCTGAGACATGACAAAAAGGGAAAAAGAGCTCAAACTTGTCTGGAAGTAAAGTTGGTTGACTTCACTGCAAGCTGCGCGATACACTTGAATTAAATACCCAAAGCAGACTCCAAGGAATCGATGGGGAATGGTTTTTACTTCAATCCAAACAACTCCTGAAGAGCTCTGTCTTTGTCTCTGGCGTGCGACTCTGCAGAGTGCTAGGAGGATGCATAAGAATCCATGTGTCATTTGTTCATTCATTTCCCAAACTAAAAAAAAAAAGGAAATAACTTTTTTTTTTTTTTTCAATATTTGTTTGCGGACCCAAAACAAAAAAATGCTGGAGCCTATCCCAGCTACAGTCGTGATCACTTGTAAAGAACATAATGTCATGGCTGTCTTGAGTTTCCAATAATTTCTACAACTCCTATTTTTTTGTGATAGAGTGATTGGAGCACATACTTGTTGGTCACAAAAAACATCCATGAAGTTTGGTCCTTTTATGAATTTATTATGGATCTGCTGAAAATGTGACTGTGGAGGGAGGTGTGGCCAGCGCTGCCTGCAGGAGCTATGTCTTTGTCTCTGGCTTGCGACTCTGCAGAGTGCTAGGAGGATGCATAAGAATCCATGTGTCATTTGTTCATTCATTTCCCAAAAAAAAGGAAATAACTTTTTTTTTTTTTTTTCAATATTTGTTTGCGGACCCAAAACAAAAAAAAGGAAAACTCATCTATCCATTCATCCATTTTATACCTCTTATGCTGGAGCCTATCCCAGCTACAGTCGCGATCACTTGTAAAGGACATAATGTCATGGCTGTCTTGAATTTCCAATAATTTCTACAACTCTTATTTTGTTTGTGATAGAGTGATTGGAGCACATACTTGTGGGTCACAAAAAACATTCATGAAGTTTGGTACTTTTATGAATTTATTATGGGTCTACTGAAAATGTGACTGTGGAGGGAGGTGTGGCCAGCGCTGCCTGCAGGAGCTATGTCTTTGTCTCCGTCTTGCGACTCTGCAGAGTGCTAGGAGGATGCATAAGAATCCATGTGTCATTTGTTCTTTAATTTCCCAAACTAAAACCAAAACTAAAAAAAAAAAGGTAATCACTTTTTATTTTATTTTTTTTTCAATATTTGTTTGCAGACCCAAAACAAAAAAAAGGAAAACTCATGTATCCATTCATCCATTTTATACCTCTTATGCTGGAGCCTATCCCAGCTACAGTCGTGATCGCTTGTAAAGAACATAATGTCATGGCTGTCTTGAATTTCCAATAATTTTTACAACTCTTATTTTTTTGTGATAGAGTGATTGGAGCACATACTTGTTGGTCACAAAAAACATTCATGAAGTTTGGTACTTTTATGAATTTATTGTGAGTCTACTGAAAATGTGACTGTGGAGGGAGGTGTGGCCAGCGCTGCCTGCAGGAGCTATGTCTTTGTCTCTGGCTTGCGACTCTGCAGAGTGCTAGGAGGATGCATAAGAATCCATGTGTCATTTGTTCATTCATTTCCCAAACTAAAACCAAAATTAAAAAAAAAAAGGAAATAACTTTTTTTTTTTTTTTCAATATTTGTTTGCGGACCCAAAAAAAAAAAAAGGAAAACTCATCTATCCATTCATCCATTTTATACCTCTTATGCTGGAGCCTATCCCAGCTACAGTCGCGATCACTTGTAAAGGACATAATGTCATGGCTGTCTTGAATTTCCAATAATTTCTACAACTCTTATTTTTTAGTGATAGAGTGATTGGAGCACATGCTTGTTGGTCACAAAAAACATTCATGAAGTTTGGTACTTTTATGAATTTATTATGGGTCTACTGAAAATGTGACTGTGGAGGGAGGTGTGGCCAGCGCTGCCTGCAGGAGCTATGTCTTTGTCTCTGGCTTGCGACTCTGCAGAGTGCTAGGAGGATGCATAAGAATCCATGTGTCATTTTTTCATTCATTTCCCAAACTAAAACCAAAATTTAAAAAAAAGGAAATAACTTCTTTTTTTTTTTTTGCAATATTTGTTTGCGGACCCAAAACAAAAAATCCATGTTATACCTCTTATGCTGGAGCCTATCCCAGCTACAGCCGTGATCACTTGTAAAGAACATAATGTCATGGCTGTCTTGAATTTCCAATAATTTTTACAACTCTTATTTTTTTGTGATAAAGTGATTGGAGCACATGCTTGTTGGTCACAAAAATCATTCATGAAGTTTGGTTCTTTTTTGAATTTATTATGGGTCTACTGAAAATGTGACTGTGGAGGGAGGTGTGGCCAGTGCTGCCTGCAGGAGCTATGTCTTTGTCTCTGGCTTGCAACTCTGCAGAGTGCTAGGAGGATGCATAAGAATCCATGTGTCATTTGTTCATTCATTTCCCAAACTAAAACCAAAACTAAAAAAAAAAAGGAAATAACTTTTTTTTTTTTTTCCAATATTTGTTTGCGGACCCAAAACAAAAAAAGGGAAAACTCGTTTATCCATTCATCCATTTTATACCTCTTATACTGGAGCCTATCTCAGCTACAGTCGCGATCAAAAGTTGACATACACTTGTAAAGAAAATAATGTCAAGGCTGTCTTGAGTTTCCAATAATTTCTACAACTCTTATTTTTTTGTGATAGAGTGATTGGAGCACATACTTGTTGGTCACAAAAAACATTCATGAAGTTTGGTTCTTTTATGAATTTATTATGGGTCTACTGAAAATGTGACTGTGGAGGGAGGTGTGCCCAGCGCTGCCTGCAGGAGCTATGTCTTTGTCTCTGGCTTGCAACTCTGCAGAGTGCTAGGAGGATGCATAAGAATCCATGTGTCATTTGTTCATTCATTTCCCAAACTAAAACCAAAACTAAAAAAAAAAAGTAAATACCTTTTTTTTTTTTTTTTTCCAATATTTGTTTGCGGACCCAAAACAAAAAAAGCCTATCCCAGCTACAGTCACGATCACTTGTAAGGAACATAATGTCATGGCTGTCTTTAGTTTACAATCATTTCTACAACTCTTATTTTTTTATGATAGAGTGATTGGAGCACATACTTGTCGGTCACAAAAAATATTCATGAAGTTTGGTACTTTTATGAATTTATTATGGGTCTACTGAAAATGTGACTGTGGAGGGAGGTGTGGCCAGCGCTGCCTGCAGGAGCTATGCCTTTGTCTCTGGCTTGCGACTCTGCAGAGTGCTAGGAGGATGCATAAGAATCCATGTGTCATTTGTTCATTCATTTCCCAAACTAAAACCAAAACTAAAAAAAAAAAAAAAAGTAAATAACTTTTTTTTTTTTTTCAATATTTATTGCTGACCCAAAACAAAAAAAGCCTATCCCAGCTACAGTCACGATCACTTGTAAGGAACATAATGTCATGGCTCTCTTGAGTTTACAATCATTTCTACAACTCTTATTTTTTTTGTGATAGAGTGATTGGATCACATACTTGTTGGCACAAAAATAATTCATGAAGTTTGGTTCTTTTATGAATTTATTATGGATCTACTGAAAATGTGACCAAATATGCTGTGTCAAAAGTATACATACAGCAATGTTAATATTTGGTTACATGTCCCTTGGCAAGTTTCACTGCAATAAGGCGCTTTTGGTAGCCATCCACAAGCTTCTGCTTGAATTTTTGATTGTTGATGTGTGTTTATTGATTTTTAAATTCGCCTAAAAACAGACCGTTTTGTACACTGTTAAAGTGATTCAATGCCCAGCAGTACGCAAATAGGTTTCTGTATAGTATTTCTCCAGCCGTGGTCATGTAGTGACATACATTATGGTATTATGAGTCTAAGTATGACTTTATTGCTGGCCTCACAACAAATAAAGTTAAATGTTCGTTATCCGATTTGTCCAAATTGGGAAATTGGGAAAAAAAATAAAGGTGACCACTTGTCCAGTGTAAATCCCGCCTTCTCCCCGAGTGTACATAACATGGACAAAGATAAGACCTTCTGGAGGAAAGTTCTGTGGTCAGATGAAATAAAAATTTAGCTCTTTGGCCACAGTACCCAGCAATATGTTTGGAGGAGAAAAGGTGAGGGAACGCCATTCCTACCGTCAAGCATGGTGGTGGTAGTATTATGCTCTAGGTCTGTTTTGCTGCCAATGGAACTGGTGCTTTACAGAGAGTAAATTGGACAATGAAAAAGGAGGATTACCTCCAAATTCTTCAGGGCAACCTAAAATCATCAGCCCGGAGGTTGGGTCTTGGGCGCAATTGGGCGTTCCAACAGGACAATGACCCCAAACACACGTCAAATGTGGTAAAGGAATGGCTAAATCAGGCTAGAATTAAGGTTTTAGAATGACCTTCCCAAAGTCCTGACTTAAACGTGTGGACAATGCTGAAGAAACAAGTCCATGTCAGAAAACCAACAAATTTAACTGAATTGCACCAATTTTGTCAAGAGGAGTGGTCAAAAATTCAACCAGAAGCTTGTGGATGGCTACCAAAAGTGCCTTATTGCAGTGAAACTTGCCAAGGGACATGTAACCAGCTTGGGGAGGAGATCTTGCCCCAAGTGGAGGAGTTCAAGTACCTCGGAGTCTTGTTCACGAGTGAGGGAAGAGTGGATCGTGAGATCGACAGGCGGATCGGTGCGACGTCTTCAGTAATGCGGACGCTGTATCCATCCGTTGTGGTGAAGAAGGAGCTGAGCCGGAAGGCAAAGCTAATAATAAATAAATAATAATAATAATAATAATAATAATAATAATAGATTTTATTTTTTTTAAAGCACTTTATATTGAGTAAACAATCTCAAAGTGCTACAGTGTATTAAAAAAATAAAAAATATATAAATAAATAAATAAATAAATAAATAAATAAATAAAAAGATAATAAAGAAAAAAATTAATTAAGAAAAACTAGAACAGCCAAATAGCTAGAACTAGTATGCATACATCTAAAAAAAGGCTTTTTTTAAAAGAAGGGCTTATAAGCCTTTTTTAAAAACATCCACAGTCTGTGGTGCCCTCAGGTGGTCAGGGAGAGCGTTCCACAGACTGGGAGCGGCGGAGCAGAAAGCCCGGTCTCCCATTGTTCGTAGCTTTGTCCTCGGAGGTTAGCCTGTCCGGAGCGGAGGTGTCGTGTGGAGGATTTGGGGGTGAGTAGTTCTTTGAAGTAGAGGGGGGCATTTCCATGGAAGCACTGGTGGGTTAGCAGGGAGACTTTGAATTAAATCCTGAGTGGAACGGGAAGCCAGTGAAGGGATTTGAGAATTGGTTTACCGGTCAATCTACGTTCCCATCCTCACCTATGGTCATGAGCTTTGGGTTATGACCGAAAGGACAAGATCACGGGTACAAGCGGCCAAAATGAGTTTCCTCCGCCGGGTGGCGGGGCTCTCCCTTGGAGATAGGGTGAGAAGCTCTGTCATCCGGGAGGAGCTCAGAGTAAAGCCGCTGCTCCTCCACATCGAGAGGAGCCAGATGAGGTGGTTCAGGCATCTGGTCAGGATGCCACCCGAACGCTTCCCTAGGTAGGTGTTTAGGGCACGTCCGACCGGCAGGAGGCCACAGGGAAGACCCAGGACACGTTGGGAAGACTATGTCTCCTGGCTGGCCTGGGAACGCCTCGGAATCCCCCTGGGAGGAGCTGGACGAAGTGGCTGGGGAGAGGGAAGTCTGGGCTTCTCTGCTTAGGCTGCTGCCCCCGCGACCCGACCTCGGATAAGCGGAAGAAAATGGATGGATGGATGGACGGAAATGCAAACAGCTGTTCAAAGTTTAGAAAATAACCATAACTGTTAATGAAACCTGTAAAAATATGCATGTTAAGTGTTATAGACATGTTTCTTCTAAAACAACAATGTTATTAGCGATTTACTTTTGCATGAGCAATTGGTTCACATTTGCATATAGTACAAGCCATTTTACATTGTTACCATGTTCATGTTTTTTTATAATTTTTTTATAGTTTTTAATTTTATAGTTTATAGTAATGAAAAATGAAGGTTTACTTGGTTTAAACATTTGATACGGCCAATTAAGGTTGAGTACTAAAACCGAGTACTAAAACTCTGTTCCATAATGGCACCAGAACAAACAAAAAAAGTACCTATCTGGGTCTCATTCAGGTGTTAAACACATGCAGACTCAGTCACCCATGCAACAAATACTTGATGGCACACACAGTCTGACATTCTTTTTAAACTTTATTACTGAACTCCAGAACGCAACAAAAAACAACAACACAACACCTCCTCATTAAAAATCTATCCTGGTCACGGCGAGCGAGGTGCATTCATGAACCCTGGAATATTAACAATACAACACAAGCCTTTTTTTGGCACATTCTCTATGTTCTGTATCGCTGTTGGTTTTGCATTTTGTATTTATGTATGACTGTTTAACTTGAATGTCACACAATTTGAAAGAATAAAAAGGTTTTGTTTTTGATTAAAAATGTTATTGTTTTACATGATGGTACTAATATCAGTTCAAATGTTAATGATACCAATCCCTATTAGAGATGGGACTATGGCGGACAAACTGAGTCTTTTGAACGGCTCTTTTAAAGGGGAACATTATCACAATTTCAGAAGGGTTAAAACCATAACAAATCAGTTCCCAGTGGCTTATTATATTTTTCTAAGTTTTTTTCAAAATTTTACCCATCACGCAATATCCCTAAAAAAAGCTTCAAAGTGCCTGATTTTAACCATCGTTATAAACACCCGTCCATTTTCCTGTGACGTCACATAGTGAAGCCAACACAAACAAACATGGCGGAAAGAACAGCAAGCTATAGCGACATTAGCTCGGATTCAGACTCGGATTTCAGCGGCTTAAGCGATTCAACAGATTACGAATGTATTGAAACGGATGGTTGTAGTGTGGAGGCAGGTAGCGAAAACGAAATTGAAGAAGAAACTGAAGCTATTGAGCCATATCGGTTTGAACCGTATGCAAGCGAAACCGACGAAAACGACACGACAGCCAGCGACACGGGAGAAAGCGAGGACGAATTCGGCGATCGCCTTCTAACCAACGATTGGTATGTGTTTGTTTGGCATTAAAGGAATCTAACAACTACGAACTAGGTTTAAAGCATATGAAATACATTTGGCAACAACATGCACTTTGAGAGTGCAGACAGCCCAATTTTCATCAATTAATATATTCTGTAGACATACCCTCATCCGCGCTCTTTTCCTGAAAGCTGATCTGTCCAGTTTTGGAGTTGATGTCAGCAGGCCAGGGAAGCTAGGGTCGATATTCTTCTCTTGATCATCTTCGGTGGCATAAGGGACGGTGTGAGCCAAGACATCCAGGGGGTTTAGCTCGCTCGTCTGCGGGAACAAACTGCCGCCATTGCTTGCCGTGCTACCGAGGTCCTTTGTCCCTGAATTGCTCACACACTCCGGCAGATTCAATGGGGGTCTGGCGGCAGATTTCTTTGACTTTATCGTTGGAAATGCATCTGCTTTGAGTGTCGCAGGATATCCACACATTCTTGCCATCTCTGTCGTAGCATAGCTTTCGTCGGTAAAGTGTGCGGAACAAACGTCCAATTTCTTGCCACTTTCGCATCTTTGGGCCACTGGTGCAACTTGAATCCGTCCCTATTCGTGTTGTTACACCCTACGACAACACACCAACGAGGCATGATGTCTCCAAGGTACGGAAAACAGTCGAAAAAACGGAAAATAACAGAGCTGATTTGACTCTGTGTTTGAGGAAATGGCGGATTGCTTCCCGATGTGACGTCACAACGTCATCGCTCCGAGAGCGAATATTAGAAAGGCGTTTAATTTGCCAAAATTCACCCATTTAGAGTTCGGAAATCGGTTAAAAAAATATATGGTCTTTTTTCTGCAACATCAAGGTATATATTGACGCTTACATAGGTCTGGTGATAATGTTCCCCTTTAAATGAAGGATAAGAACTAATTTTCAGTTGTGAGCTGTTTTTTATGCAATTACCCACCCAAAGCCAACTATTATATTAGAAATGTTAGAACTGTTGCTTGGTTTACAGTACCTTTACGGCTGTGGTCAGATCAGAGCAGTTGTCACAGCGAGATGAAAGGGTTTCACCTCAAGGTGCTAAAGGAAACGGCCTGAACCTGAAATACCAGCTTTTATGCCAAAGCCACAGAGGGAGAAGTGGTGAAAGAGAACACTTAAAGCAGTGAAAAGATAGAGGGCCTTCATCTTTATGTCCAGACTAGAAGAATCCTGCACGGTTGTGACAGAACATCCTATTTCTAATAACAGCTCTGGGTCAGTTACAGATGGAGAGAGGGTCAGTGGTATGGGTGTTGACTTTCACTCCGACAAACCTCCTTGAACTACACAGAGACGTCGGATCACACCCTGTTTGGAGAGCTCAACATAGGCGCCAACAGCTTCTGACACCCACAACAACAGTAATGACATCACGTCCCTTTGGTCTTCTACTGCAGGCCAATGGAAAAAATACATGCATTTTCCTGACATCGCGACATCTGTAAGAAATGACTCCAGCTGCCATCGCTGACTGAACTTGTATCATCTCACCGCCCACACCATCATTCACCTTTAACTTTATGCTCTGTGATGACACAAAGTCCTTGAGTTTAGTTTGAGCTGAAACTCAGACCCTGTCTACATTAAGCCGGATAACTCATTAAATGAATAAGTATTTAGCCTAAGCCCCTTTTCGGCCAACCCTAAACTATTGTTTAAGGTTCCCCACCTTAGATAATTTTTTACACTGGTAAGTGCGCCATCTATTTCTTGAATCTCCATCTCTTAGCTTTGTATGGACTCATTGATCGTTTACAAACTGAGTTCGGAGAGGAAGTGACGCCAGAAAGAAGACGCCACTTAATAAAGCGGTTTCGTAACTCAGAGTTAACCACTGGAAATATGGAGGCGAGTCATCCAGACATGCCCGTGTTTCTCCTTCCGTCTGTACAGACGCTTGTGGAAATCACACATGAATACCTTAGGAGAAGCGATTGCAGCTATTCGGGATACACCACTTCTCAGACGGCAAGAGAAGTTTCGAATGTCCAGGTCAGCTGTGATTCTACTTACCGAAAAACTTTGTCCATTTGTGGAAAGACAGACAACGAGAATGTAGTTCCTTTGGATGTGATAAAAAAGGTAGCGTGTGCTTTGTATTACCTGGCCGACAAGGGAAAACTACAGAAAACAGCGATTGCTTTCGGACTGGCAAAGCAGACTGTATCAGTTATTGTCCGCCATGTATGTCGCAGACTCAACGTCTAGGTCCAGAGTATATAAAGTCACCAAAAAGGAATGGACAATGAAGGTGAAGGCAAAAAAAATGAGTAGTGTCCTGACCAGATATCTAGATCCCTAGATTGATTGAGGTAAAATGTTCTTTATCACATTGTTTACTTCCACGTGTCCATTAAAGATTTGATTCATTTATGAGGCGGGTCGTAGGGTTGCAAAGGGGTGGAAGTTTGGAAATATTAACCATTTTTTGATTATTCAAAGTTGGACACCGTCCATGGGAATTAATGGGAATATATGGGAATTCATGGGGAATTACAATAATGATAAATTATTGGGCACTTGTCTATATGCTGCTGCATCTTCGTGGCATTTTTGACGTAGCTCTTTGCACAGTATTTGCAAATGTACACAGCCTTTCCGCCTACATTGGTTGGGGTGAATTGTCTCCACACATCAGATGGTGTACGTGGCATTATTCTGTTTGTATTTATTTATTTATTCTTGTAAAACACTAATGCAATGCCACACACAGATATAAATAATCAGCTAAACAATTGGAGTAGTCTTTAAAAATATTTCACTGATGGACAATTGAATAGAAATAGGCTAGATCAGGGGTCAGCAACCTTTACCACTCAAAGAGCCATTTTGACCAGTTTCACAAATTAAAGAAAACAATGGGAGCCACAAAAATCTTTTGAAATTTAAAATGAAATAACACTGCATATACATTTTTTTTTGCTTTGTGCTATGTATAAAACAAGGGTCTCAGACACGCGGCCCGCACCTTACTATGAAAATTTAATGCTAGTGCGGCCCGCGAGTTTTATATGAATGGCGCTTGACAGCGTCATATTTGTCAACCCTCCCGATTTTTCCGGCAGACTACTAATTTCGGGGCAACTGTTCTCTCGAACGTACCGTGAAGGTACAGCATTTAGCGCTCATTACAACCAGCGTGCCGGCCCAGCATACGTTGTATGGGGCTCCTGCTTGCTCACGTAAGTGACAGCAATGCATACTTGGTCAACAACCACACAGGTTACACTGACGGTGGCGGTATAAAAAACGTTAACACTCTTACTAATATGCGCCACACTCTGAACCCACATCAAACAAGAATGACAAACACATTTCGGGAGAACATCTGCACCGTAACACAACATAAACACAACATAACAAATACCCAGAATCCCATGCAGCCCTAACTCTTCCGGGCTACATTGTACACCCCCGCTACCAAACCCCGCCCACCTCAACCGACGCACGGAGGGGGGGTGGGGGGGTTGATGTGTGGGGGAGCAGGGTGGGGTGGGGGCGGGGTTTGGTGGTAGCAGGGGTGTATAATGTAGCCCGGAAGAGTCAGGGCTGCATGGGATTCTGGGTATTTGTTCTGTTGTGTTTATGTTGTGTTGTGTGTTACGTTGTTTGGTTTTGGTTCATTGGTTGGTTTTGGTTCAAAGTGTGGCGCATTATTAGCAAGAGTCTTAAAGTTGTTTTATATGGCCACCGTCAGTGTAACCTGTGTGGCTGTTGACTAAGTATGCCTTGCTGTCACTTACGTGAGCAAGCAGAAGATGCATACAACAAAAGGCTGGGTTGGCACGCTGTTAGAACAGATGGTAGAGGGCGCTAAATGCTGTACAATCATGTCACACCCTTATAATTATTGTTTAGAATGAAAATCGGAGAATATTAATCCGGGAGTTATCTGCGAGAGGCACCGAAATCCGGAAATCTCCCGGGAAAATCGGTAGGTATGCAGCTGAGCCGCATCAGAGTGATCAAAGAGCCGCATGCGGCTCCGGAGCCGCGGGTTGCCGACCCCTGGGCTAGATGAATAAATTAACACTCAATCAGCATGTTAAATCAAACCACAACCTACATTCTTGTATGACAACGACCATTGTGTCTGTGTGGACAAGGATAAGGTTAGGTGGGATTTACCCTGGATAACAGAAGGGGCCTCAGTGCACCACACCGACTACATTTCCATGCACTAAATTAGTCTGATTCCTCAAATAATTCAGCACAAAGTAAACAACCCAACAACCCATGGAAACACTTTCATATGATCATGTTTGGCTTTTCAAACACCTAAATTATGCAGTTAAAAACCAGTTCTCTCGACTGGGTGTGTCCTGCAAGAGGGAACCCTATGTATCACGCACGCGCCAGTCTGAATATTTGATGCTAAAAAATATCAATGTAATCATAGTAGTATCGACTAGATACGCTCCTGTACTTGGTATCATTACAGTGGATGTCAGGTGTAGATCCAACAATGGCGTTTGTTTACATTTTGACGCCGGTGAGCTACGGTGTGTAGTGAAGCATCTTTAGCTATTCCTCGTCCTGCAGGGATGATACTTGGAAGAAACTTACTTTATTTGTCGCCGTGGAGGCGAGGATTAGTGATTTAGACGTAGCTAAAACACTGCTTTAACCGCTAGCTAGCCAGCCCTATCTTAAAGCACCTCTTCCTGAGGGCGTTTTAGTGTTATAACTTCACCTTTATTGTTAGTTGTCAAGCCAAAATGCGTCCGTTCTCCCTTTTCTGTCTACACACTGTGTCTGCTTGTAAGTACTCTGTGATTGTGCGCTGCCGAACATGCTCCTCTACTCGTAACGTGATGACGATGTTTGGTACCTTTTGGAACATTGACAATTTGATTCGAACTATATTGGTTGATATCGTCCAATAATTGATAAATGCAACATTTTGGCCTCGTATTATGTACATATTAGTATGTATCAAATGAAATCCCAAAGTCTTGAGTCTAGAAATCTAAGAAAATAACCCTTAAAACGTGGTCAAATGAGCATCTATAAAGAAAAGAAAAATAATAGCTTGTATTTGTTTGCAGGAAGGAACATTGAAATTACACTGTACATAATCTACACTGGCATGCATGAGTCAGGGTAACGATGTTTCACTAGGATACGCCCAAGCAAATTATGCTTCAGTGTCTTGCTCAGAGGTACTTGGGGCATTCTTCAGAACGTTTGTAATATTTCAAAGTCAGAAAAGACGAAGTTCGTCATACTGTAGGTCACCCTTTAAGCATACAAGTAGCATTAACACACATTATTTATACATCATAATAAAGCCAAGCAGGGGTCGAGGATCGAGGGAGGCAGTCAGAGATCTGGTTGGAGGTCGTGAGGCAACACACGATCACAGGCGACAGGGAAGACACTGCAGAAGACACAAGGGACATAAACTAGGGAACAAGGAAGAGCACAGAGAAGGCGAGCAAGGAACGAAGGAGGGGTGCCAGATGTGATGCTTACTGTGAAGATCGGCTACGTTCTGGCAAATGTCCCTTGGGTCCGCTGGCTTTTATGCCGCTCCCTCTCGTTAGCCCCAGGTGCACTGATTCTCGATTGCCTGCAGCTTCGTCGCTGCGTGGGCGTGCTGCGTCCAGCGCGAGCAGGGGCGTGTCTTATTTAATTTTAATCTAGTGCTTGGCTACATTCACACGTGAGAGGTTCTAAATCCCTGCGAGCCTAAGCATGGATGGATGATTATTCTTATGTGGTATGAATGGCCTTCTATAGTGAATGCGAAGCTTAAATTTGGAAATTGTGCGGTGCCAGATATTTCATCTCTCCCTACTGGCGTGTAATAAGTCGAAACATTAAACTGATTAATCAAGATCTCACTGAATATCAAGGGACATACTTCAATTGGCAGGGCAAACAATAACTGGCATCCTGTTTATTTGAAGTGATTACACTGGGTTTGTTCCCATCTGCCTCGTGGGAGGAAGCGGCGTTCTCGATACAGATGCTGTTTGTCAGAAGCCTGAATAGTGCGGCAGAAACCAGTCAGCTTGCAACGGCGGTGATTCAAGCGAACTGAAATAGAACAATGGCTCCTTCAAGCCCGTGTGCTATTTCATAAAGCATACTGTTTGGTTTGCTCCATTTTTTCCATAGGCATCATAGCAAGGTTTGTGTAGTATAAAGCCCTGCATGCACATTGGTGATATTTTAGTTTCCTTTGAAGTCTCTTGAACGAGGCTTCTGCGCCGCCTCAAATGCTTTGAGGTTGGATGATGTCAACAACATTTTTCAGTTCCACACTGAATTTTAATCTACAGTACATTTATAATCAGTTGCTGCATCTCAGGACGTGTCATATACCTTTTAAAGCTAAATAATTTTTATGGTTGTACTATAAAGATGATAGAATTCAGACACTGAACACTGGGGTCGGCAACCTAAAATGTTGAAAGAGCCATATTGGACCAAAAATATAAAAAACTGTCATGATCCGTGGTCCGGATCATGTTTTTAGTTATGTTCTGTTAGCTTTGGACTTCATTAGTTCCTGTTTTTGTGCACACTTGTTTGTTTTAGTTTCCATGACGACTGGTTAGTTTCACCTGCCTCATGTGTTCGGGACACGCACTTGCTCTAATCAGAGACTATTATTTAAGCCTGTCTTTGCCGGTTAGTCGTCCTGGCGACATTGCTCTTTTCATGCCATAGTTCATGCTGCTTGTTTTCATGCGTTACCATAGTTCTTGCTGCACTTTTCTTGCCACAGTAAGTCTTGCTTGTTTCATGCCATTCCATAGTTAATGCTATTTGTTTCATGCCGTAGTTTAGTGAGGTTTTCATGTCCATAGTTTCATGTTTCATGTCCTAAGTTTTTTGCCTTAGCTTCTCGTGTGAACGGCACGCTTTCCTTTTGTTTTGGTTCCTTTCATTTCTGCTGTGTAGGATTAATTGATTATTAAATATGTTCCTACCTGCTACACTTGTCCGGAAAAGTCTGTTTGCTTCCCGAGAGAACAAACTTCGCAGTAAGTTGCGAAAACCCCCATGCCATTACAAAAACAAATCTGTCTGGAGCCGAAAAAATAATATAAGTCTTATAATGAAGGCAACACATGGTGTACGTAAGTGTCTATATTAGCTATAATAGCCTACTATCAAAATGACTATATGTCGCAGGCTGAAGCAAATCTTTTTACACATTTTTACAACATTAGAAACCATTGGTAAATCGGAGGTTACTGAGAAGGTGAGATAACTTCTGGAAATTACTGGCTTTTAATGGCCAAAGGTATAGATGTGTGTGTCCAAGTTAAAGGAAACGGCAGGCTGCCTTCTTGTAATAGATTTATTAAAATTTTTGGCAAGCTCGGTAATGTTTGCTGTGGTCTGGAACAACGTGGCACACAAACAACTATCAGAAATGCAGCCAATATTACATACTCCTTTGTCCCACACGCCATCAGACTGTACAACTCCTCTCTTACTAGGACGACAGGGGACGCAAAGCAATGATAATACTGAAATAAATTGCAACAAAAAATAGTGCAATTAACAGTGCAATAAACAGCAAAAACAGTGCAATACATTTTAAAGGTGCAATATACACATTACATCTTTCATATAATCGACAGTATTACCGTTTTTCTATATTTTTTCTTTTTCTTTTCACAACATGGTCACTACTGCCTAGTTTCTCTTGTTATATTCTTATTTTTACTGTTATGTTTTTACTGTTACATTTTTATTTTTATTCTTATTGTTATATTTTCTATTTTATTTCCATTTATACCTCCATTATTTTACTTTTTAAATTATTATAAATGATATCTCAATTCTGTACACTGCTGCTGGAATTTTAATTTTCCTGAGGGAACTCTCCTGAAGGAATCAATAAAGTACTATCTATCTATCTATCTATCTATCTATCTATCTATCTATCTATCTATCTATCTATCTATCTATCTATCTATCTATACAGATAATGTGTCATGAGACATGCAAATATAAATTATATACAAAGAGGATAAAAGTAAAGAATATTAAATGAGCTCAAATATACCTACAAATGAGGCATAATGATGCAATATGTACATACAGCTAGCCTAAATAGCATGTTAGCATCCATTAGCTTGCAGTGACCAAATATGTCTGAAGAGCACTCCATCAAGTCAATAACATCAGCAAAGCGCACCTTTGTGCATTGACGCACAGTATAAAATGTTTGGTGGACAAAATGAGACAAAGAAGGAGTGGAAGACTTTACACGTAAAACAAACTGTTGCGTCACAGTCCACACGATGGTGAGTTCAAGAACCGCCGAACTGAGTAGGACAAAACGATGTTCACCAAATACTCTCATCAGTGAAGCATACACACAAACATATTAAACAGTGGGATTTTGTTAGAATAATTACATATATATTATCACACAACTCTTATGCTCAAGGGCCGTTGCTATAGTTATTATCAATTGTGCTGAAATTGTATTTTTCTTTGTCTGTGCAAAGCTGGCAATCCAAAAGATTGCAAACCAGTCTCGTATCAGTGTCTGTGTCCAGGAACGGCCTGCTGACTGCCAAGGCTGAACACCGCCGTGACGCAGACAGAGCAGAGACAGGGCGATATCACGACTGTCAGCACATTTGCATCATATATTGTGTCTAACTGGAGCTGTCGAGATTACCGCCTTCCCTCAGCGACAGCTTCAGTGATGTAACCAGGGACCTCCCAAATAAATAGAGGAATCACGTGGGCTAGACTTTAGAGCGTTTTTTGGATCTGTAACTAGAATACAGCCCAAATAACGTCCTTCCTCAATAGAGCAAAATTTAACTCTGTCTCTGCTTGATTCCTTGCTTCTCGTCTGTTTCAATAGATGTCATCAGTGTTTGAACCTGACATCTTTCTAACAATTGGGAAGGTTTGTGTCATGTTTGTCCTCAAACAAAAAACATACCGTATTTTTCGGAGTATAAGTCGCTCTGGAGTATAAGTCGCACCGGCCGAAAATGCATAATAAAGAAGGAATAAAAAACATATATAAGTCGCATTTTTTGGGGAAATTTATTTGATAAAACCCAACACCAAGAATAGACATTTGAAAGGCAATTTAAAATAAATAAAGAATAGTGAACAACAGGCTGAATAAGTGTACGTTATATGAGGCATAAATAACCAACTGAGAACGTGCCTGGTATGTTAACGTAACATATTATGGTAAGAGTCATTCAAATAACTATAACATATAGAACATGCTATACGTTTACCAAACAATCTGTCACTCCTAATCGCTAAATCCCATGAAATCTTATACGTCTAGTCCAGTGGTTCTTAACCTGATCGAACCCTAGTCGGCCTCAGGGGTTCGGCTGGCCCTCTGTCATTTACGACTCATCGTGTAAATAAAAACTTCTCCCTATAGGCTTATTATGGATACGGCAACAGCAGAAGTCACACTGATTTGCAGGTGTGTAATTTGTTGTGAGTTCCTGCACTGTGTTGGTTTTGTTCTTTGAACAAGGTGATGTTCCTGCATGGTTCATTTTGTGCACCGGTAAAAAAACTTTGTCTTGAATTTGAAAAAAAAACCATATATATTTTTCACTAAAAAGGGTTCGGTGAATGCGCATATGAAACTGGTGGGGTTCGGTACCTCCAACAAGGTTAAAGGGGAACATTATCACCAGACCTATGTAAGCGTCAATATATACCTTGATGTTGCAGAAAAAAGACCATATATTTTTTTAACCGATTTCCGAATCTAAATGGGTGAATTTTGGCGAATTAAACGCCTTTCTAATATTCGCTCTCGGAGCGATGACGTCACAACGTGGCGTCACATCGGGAAGCAATCCGCCATTTTCTCAAACACCAAATCAAATCAGCTCTGTTATTTTCAGTTTTTTCGACTGTTTTCCATACCTTGGAGACATCATGCCTCGTTGGTGTGTTGTCGGAGGGTGTAACAACACGAACAGGGACGGATTCAAGTTGCACCAGTGACCCAAAGATGCGAAAGTGGCAAGAAATTGGACGTTTGTTCCGCACACTTTACCGACGAAAGCTATGCAACGACAGAGATGGCAAGAATGTGTGGATATCCTGCGACACTCAAAGCAGATGCATTTCCAACGATAAAGTCAAAGAAATCTGCCGCCAGACCCCCATTGAATCTGCCGGAGTGTGTGAGCAATTCAGGGACAAAAGACCTCGGTAGCACGGCAAGCAATGGCGGCAGTTTGTTCCCGCAGACGAGCGAGCTAAACCCCCTATCGACCCTAGCTTCCCTGGCCTGCTGACATCAATTCCAAAACTGGACAGATCAGCTTTCAGGAAAAGAGCGCGGATGAGGGTATGTCTACAGAATATATTAATTAATGAAAATTGGGCTGTCTGCACTCTCAAAGTGCATGTTGTTGCCAAATGTATTTCATATGCTGTAAACCTAGTTCATAGTTGTTAGTTTCCTTTTATGCCAAACAAACACATACCAATCGTTGGTTAGAAGGCGATCGCCGAATTCGTCCTCGCTTTCTCCCGTGTCGCTGGCTGTCGTGTCGTTTTCGTCGGTTTCGCTTGCATACGGTTCAAACCGAAATGGCTCAATAGCTTCAGTTTCTTCTTCAATTTCGTTTTCGCTACCTGCCTCCACACTACAACCATCCGTTTCAATACATTCGTAATCTGTTGAATTGCTTAAGCCGCTGAAATCCAAGTCTGAATCCGAGCTAATGTCGCTATAGCTTGCTGTTCTTTCCGCCATGTTTGTTTGTGTTGGCTTCACTATGTGACGTCACAGGAAAATGGACGGGTGTTTATAACGATGGTTAAAATCAGGCACTTTGAAGCTTTTTTTAGGGATATTGCGTGATGGGTAAAATTTTGAAAAAAACTTTGAAAAATATAATAAGCCACTGGGAACTGATATTTTTAATGGTTTTAACAATTCTGAAATTGTGATAATGTTCCCCTTTAAGAACCACTGGTCTAGTCTCTTACGTGAATGAGCTAAATAATATTATTTGATATTTTACGGTAATGTGTTAATAATTTCACACATAAGTCGCTCCTGTGTATAAGTCACACCCCCGGCCAAACTATGAAAAAAACTGCGACTTATAGCCCGAAAAATACGGTACTAAAAAAAAAAAAAATCCATCCATCCATCTTCTTCCGCTTATCCGAGGTCGGGTCGCGGGGGCAGCAGCCTAAGCAGGGAAGCCCAGACTTCCCTCTCCCCAGCCACTTCGTCCAGCTCTTCCCGGGGGATCCCGAGGCGTTCCCAGGCCAGCCGGGAGACATAGTCTTCCCAACGTGTCCTGGGTCTTCCCCGTGGCCTCCTACCGGTCGGACGTGCCCTAAACACCTCCCGAGGGAGGAGATCGGGTGGCATCCTGACCAGATGCCCGAACCACCTCATCTGACTCCTCTCGATGTGGAGGAGCAGCGGCTTTACTTTGAGCTCCCCGCGGATGACAGAGCTTCTCACCCTATCTCTAAGGGAGAGACCTGCCACCCGGCGGAGGAAACTCATTTTGGCCGCTTGTACCCGTGATCTTGTCTTTTCGGTCATAACCCAAAGCTCATGACCATAGGTGAGGATGGGAACGTAGATCGACCGGTAAATTGAGAGCTTTGCCTTCCGGCTCAGCTCCTTCTTCACCACAACGGATCGATACAGCGTCCGCATTACTGAAGACGCCGCACCGATCCGCCTGTCGATCTCACGATCCACTCTTCCCTCACTCGTGAACAAGACTCCGAGGTACTTGAACTCCTCCACTTGGGGAAAGATCTCCTCCCCAACCCGGAGATGGCACTCCACCTTTTTCCAAGCAGCACCCGGAAAAAAAAAAAATGCTTTTTTAAAAATGCTCCACGGAGCCACTAGGACGGCACTTAGGAGCCGCGGGTTGCTGACCCCTGTTCTAAACGCTGCACTCATGTCTGACTCCTTGGGCCACCCTGGTCTCTGCAGTGTGATATATGTGAATCAGCTCTATGCATGTCCGGGGAGGAAGCAATATGTTGCTCCAACAGCTTTTTTTCCCCCTTACCACCAATCAGCAGTGACAAAAAAAAAAAAAAAAAAGAGTATAGTGCGAGCGGAGCTCCTCTGTAATTACAACGTTGTCCTAAAAAGCAAATACCAAGCCCTAGCAACCTCAGCCGGGAGACAGAGAGAAAAGGGGGTATAGTGCAGAGGAGGGGTAGAAAAAAAAAAAAAATAGACAAGGAGAGTTAAGAAGCGCCACAGAGAGCGACCCCGAAATGACCCCGGCTCTCCAACAATCGTCCCCTGCCAGCTGGAGCCAGGGTTAGGGGGCGAGAGCGAGGGGCCGGGCGGGATCCCCTCCGATTTATGACTGACTATAAGGCCTCTGAAAGAAACCCAATCACCCAGGATTCCTGCGCAGCATGACTCTGGCTGGAGAGAATAGATAGCCCAGGAGAGTGTGGGACTGGGGGCTTCGACGGCCCAGCCAAGGCCCTCGAATACAGGCACTGACACAGAGGGAGACCACTGAGGGGGTGGGCCAGTGGGCATTGGCTCTATTATGTACAGCTCTCGCCATTGAGCATGATATCATTACACATCAGATGACTGCCCAAACTCGTCGTCTGAACTCCCTTTTGTCTCACATATTTCACGACCTGGAATTACATGCACCCGGCTAATTGCCGTCTAATTAGTAGAAATGCGATGGTTATTGCATTTCAACCTGCTATCGGTGTGGAGTGGGAAAGAGAGGCGGCGGGCTGAGAGCAGGGGCATGAAAAGAAAGGGAGAAGGCAGCTGTCTTTTTTAGAGCGGGGGTAAGCCGCGCTCCGAGCTACCCCGCTGATCTATTAGCATATCTGAATGATCCTGTTCCTGCGCAGCCACCGCCACCACGCTGCAAGGTGGCACATCTGAAGAAGGCGCCCTTTGAATGCGCTTGCAAGCTGGGGAAACTCTTATTTTTCAAGCCCGTTTGAAAAAGCTGCAGACAACTTGATATTTGAGAAGCCAACAAAAATAAAAGTGTGGGGAGGAGGGGGGGAAGAAAGTTTTCATATTTTGAGAAGGACTGAGTTTTTACAAGCTTTTTGAAGCTGGATACTTAATAATTCACTTGATGCTACACGCAGCAGTAAGGCGGTATATGGAAGCGTATACCCGTGCGGGACAAAAAGCTTTCATCGCCTATGTATTGTCAAAGGAAAGTGTGTCACAACCCCTGGATCCTGTGGCAGAGTTCTCATTTTAAAAATAACACAGCTTTACAAGTTCAGTCAAATCGTGCATTAATTGCATGTCTGAAAGTTGGAGACATTGTATATACAGTATATCTATTCTTTTTACCTTTTGGGCCAACCATAGACAAGACTCCTAAAGAAACCCCCATCCCACACCTAAACCCAATGTTGCAGCTCCATACACACCTGCTTGGTTTGTTTACATGCACTATAAGATGAATCTGTGCATGGATTTGGTTGAGACCAACATATTTAAACATATATAGTGAACGTTGTCTGTCTATCTGTGTTGGCCCTGTGATGAGGTGGCGACTTGTTCAGGGTGTACCCCGCCTCCCGCCCGAATGCAGCTGAGATAGGCTCCAGCACCCCCCGCGACCCCGAATGGGACAAGCGGTAGAAAATGGATGGATGGATAG